>NC_132996.1:49205000-49370000 GCF_048564905.1 Vicugna pacos | reverse complement strand
ACTTTCAAGTTTTTTTAAAAAGAAATGTAGATTTCCTTAAGGTAACAAAAAGTTCATTGGTCCTGCTTTTGAAGGCTTTCACAGAAAAGATCATTTAAATAAACTTTGTTGTGAGGATAGGGTAGACAGATGAAAGTTCCCTTTTTACTATGTTGTCTCAATCTCACTAATATTTACATTACTTTCATACAATCGAATTTGTGTGTGGGGTGTGGCTGTTTTCCCTTTGGAGTCTTGTCGTCTTTGTGTCTGATTGAGGTGTTAGAGGTTGTGCTAAGCATCCAGTGAGCTGTAATCGTTTCAGTCTTTGCTTACCACAGTCACCGGAGATCACTTCTGCCTGGCTCTTTAAGCATCCTCCATTAACTGTGAAGATGGCCTGTTCCACAACCCAGCTAACGTATATATGTTTGGATTACACGCCGAGGTTCCCTGACCTGTTTTGAGTTGCCACTTACTTAAATCTTAAACTTCATTTCTGTGCTTGACAGCAATGCCATTGTTTTGCTTATTTCCCGATGGGAAGGCTGGCAGTCTCCTCTGAGACTGATGCCAACTGAGCTCTGTGTATCAGCCAGTAGGAGTCACTTGGAGCAGATGGTCATCATCCTTCCCCACAGCCCAAATCCCTGGTCTGGGTGGCAAAGTCCCAAGACCACACCTACATACATGCCAACTGTCCTTATTTACTAAGATACTTCTTCTTATTTGTTTAGCTTAATAAATCATTTTCCTTAATATCTTTCTAAAGGACTCCTGGTCTTATTTCAATTTTCTTTGATCTATCTTCCTATTAGCATTTTTCCCTTCTATCCCTATCCTTTATTAACCAGGTTACTCAAATGTCTATTTTTTAATCCAAATTTCTTCTTGGTTCCAAAAATATTCATCTCTAACTACAGAGATTTTATATAATTACTGGTATATATGTACCAGGTTGAAATTTTGTTCTAGTGAGAAAGTCTACAAATCATTACTCCTTCCATTTCTATTCTTTCAATTTAAAATATGAAAGTTGGCTTTTGGGTGTTTTATCAAAAAGAAACAAATGAACAACTGTTTTATGATTCTAAGGAGCGAGCATCTTAACAGACTTAGAGTTGACAAAACTTCCGAAAAAAAAGTTGATACTTAACCTAATTACAGGGTAGCGTATTCAGCTTAATTCCTAAGAGGGTTAAAGGTACATAAAATACTTAAAAAAAACACAAAAAACAAAACCACTCTTGGGGATGTACAATTAATGGAAACATCCTAAGCTTACTTGTTTGACAATAGTGGTAAGTTATTAAACCATGTCAGTTTTGGACTGGAAAAGAATTGTATCATATCATTCAGAAACATAATATTCTGGTAAAAATTTGGTTGGGCCCTGCTATTATGATCATAATGTAATCAGGTTAAAAAAAAAAAGTCATAACAATTTGCAGTTATTTTTCCTTTAGAATTATCTAGAATATCAAGGGAAGTCTTCTAAGGACAGGGATTTACAGGTAGTTTTACTCCTGGAAAGTTCTATCTAAATTGTTATGAAATGAGATATACTACTGGACGTATACTTAAATGGATTCCATTATGAATCTTGTAGAAAGTGAAAAGACCTTTTGAAATGCAAATATCATCTCCTAATGTTTTTATAAATCCATATTAAAAAAATACCTAGCACACTGAACCTGACGTAAACTTGTAACTTAAGGAAAAGGACCTGCCACTGCATGAGAGAAAACGAGAGTGGCAAGACATAATTCATTCTGTTAGGCTGGCGCTCACAGTAAGTTTCTTTCAAGGAACAGAGGGATCCTGAAAAGATCATGAAACTCATAGGGAAAGAGGAATAAGCTTCTTTGGGCCTAGAAGAGCAAAGTTACATTGAATGCGGTGATGTGTGTTTTTAAAGTTGTGCCATTAGGAAAATACATGCCAGAGATGTTAGCTTAGTCAAAACTTTAGCTTTTTTAGTGTCATTTTTATTTCCCTAGCATTGGAGAGGCTGGGATGTAATTTGTTGGGAGTTTGGGTGATACATAGTTCATCCCAAGGAAGGTGGACATAAGGGCATATTTCATTTAATTATGGCAGTCAGACTCAACGATATTGCCAATGACTTAATACAAGCACTAAGGCTGACGAATACAAACTACTCAAGTTGGTAGTTAGAAAGCACTTGAAAAAGGTATGACGTATTATAGGAAAAACAATGTTACTGGTGCATGAAAATAAGTATTAATAAAAAAAGCAATAGGCTGCTTTGTACTTAGCAGAGGGTTATGAGAAGATACATTTTACATAGCACTAAAATGTATTTCGGTAGCTTGAGGAAAGGACAGTGAATTCTTATTTCAGATGCCTCTTATGATGAAACATTAAAAAAAAATGAGAGGATAGTTTGACTATCCATAAACACTACATTTTTCTTACCCTCATAAGATAATGCTAATGTTAATATAACTGCTCCAGTCAAGCACGATAGGAGCGATTATTTTTAAGCAGAAGATTCTTGTAGAATTACACACTAAACATTCATGGCAGAACAAAAGGAAAGATGAAAAACTTACTAATTTCTCTAATTTTGCTTTTTTACTACAAGGAAACATGACTGGGGAGAATTTCTTGATTTGTAAATTAATTACTCGGCAGAGGATTAATGCATTATATAGGCTCACTAGGCAAAACTTCATTTTCCTATTTGGCTTTATAGGCACCAGAATATAAGATTAATTTCTCCACATGTATAGTTATTTAAATAAAGTCGTATTAAGGAATTTTACCCATTTTCACTGAACAGGATGATGGATAAAAGTAAGTCACAAGCTGATATCTAACAGTAAGAAGATGAGGTATGTTACATAAGGTGACATGGGCTTGTTATTTAAGATCGTTAAATGTTATTTTTTTAATTAAAAAGTTCCACCCTTCTTGTCAACATACTAACAACAGAATGAAAATCAAAGCTTAATCAGTTCATCTAAAATGTTTCAGTGTGAGGCAAGATCTTGCATAGTAACTTGCGACACATAACTGCTTGATAAAACATGCGCTGGATAAAAAAAATGCAAAAGCAGCAAACTTTCTTGGTTGACAACTTTCACGGCCATAATGGCCTAGTCTGGTTGAAACACACAGTACAATTACCATCCACGATTTATAATCTTAAGTTCCTACA
Organism: Vicugna pacos; assembly: GCF_048564905.1. NCBI lineage: Eukaryota > Metazoa > Chordata > Mammalia > Artiodactyla > Camelidae > Vicugna > Vicugna pacos. The sequence continues at coordinate 49,366,837 of NC_132996.1, read as the reverse complement.
AGTCTATTTGATTTCAACGACCATTAACCTCTTAACTATATTACTACAAAACACTCAAACAGATCCCATTGCTGGAATGATAAAGAATGAACATGCGTGAGGTCCACAAATTAAATTAGAGGCTGGGGATGTTTCACTAAATCCTTCAGGAATTTATCTCCGGGTAGACTCAACCCTAGGATGGAGCTGTGAACACTCATTGAGATTAGAAGGTAAAAACTAATTTGAATAGCTTTAAGCAGTTTTGGAAAACTTTCAAAACCACACTGTAAAATAACAATACTAACCATAGTGTGACTTGGAATTTAACATAAAACTGACCAATGACATTAAGCACAAAATTGTTTAATAGTATCCTGAACTTCGGTAGAAAATTACAATGACTAGCAAGGGAAAACAGATAACTCTAGACTAGAAAATCAGAGTGAAAAGTCAAATAGACTTTGATTTCTTATCTAGAGTCAAAAGAAAATGACAGTTGCTTTCTAGTATAAGTTCTGCAACAAGAAATTGTTACATTTCCGTTTTAAAATCATACATCCAGTATACTTGTTTTTGGTCCCACCCTTAAGAAACTTAGAATTTTATTAAGACAAGACTACTATAAGCTTAAAAGAAAGACAGACTCTCCAGCATACATTTTTATAGAAATACAGTAAACTGTTAACCTTCACTTCTATGAGTCTTTTTTTTTTTTTTAAACCAAGACGTTTTCTTTTCTTAGACCAAAGCTTGAGCAAACAGTTAGGCCTGGCATCTTGTGTAATGAGTCCTATCAAGCCCAGGATTCTTTTAATCACACTCAAGTGGCATTTGGAAGTACTTCACCTCTGACAAAGTTGAGTGTGCATGTGTGCACATGCATGAGTGTTTTCAACTTCAGAAAATGAGCACTGAAGAGGGATACTGAATAACCCCAAGAGCTTATTAACCAGTGCTCCTTGTCATCTCCTTAAAGAAACATGGAGAGCTAAAGAGCTTCTGTAAGGATGAGTGGAAATAAAGATGTGGCGCATATTGTGTGTAAGAACAGTATGCTTATTTGTCAGCTCCCAAATGAACGGCAAGCTGCTGCTCTGTATTACTGTTACTAAAAATACCATGCCTGGTGTGGTTGATGGGATAAAATTCTACAGTCTGCTTTGGAAAAGAATTCACTGAGATAACAACATAACCAGGACCCTCCCTCTTTCACTAGCCTTAGACTTCCACTATTTTCCCTTAAAAATTTCACTGGTCCTAAAGTAGACCCCAAACTCAAGGGCTAATTTATTTAACCCCTTACAAGGCATTCCATGCTCTAGGTACAGCAAATAAATACCAATTAAGCTTTTCAGGACATTATAAAGAGGAAACATGTCAACTAAGTAGAAGGTATATTCTGATTTCTTTATATTCCTTAAGATGGCACACACTGTTTTATAAAACCTACTTTTTGCTGTGATTTATAAATTTCATTAGATTATCAGATTCTCTGAAGGTTAAAATAGCGACGCATTCTAGTCTCTTGTGGTTCCATATAAATTGTATTATGATTTATTCTAGTTCTGTGAAATATGTCCTGGGTAATTTGATAGGGATTGCATTAAATCTGTAGATTGCCTTGGGCAGTGTGACCATTTTAACAATATTGATCTTCCAATCCAGGAGCATGGGGTGTATTTCCTTTTTTTTTTTTTTTAACTTTTTTTTATTGAGTTATAGTCATTTTACAATGTGTTAAATTCCAATGTAGAGCACAATTTTTCAGTTCTACATGAACATGTATATATTCATTGTCACTTTTTTTTTGCTGTGAGCTACCATAAGATCTTGTATGTATTTCCCTGTGCTATACAGTATAATCTTGTTTATCTATTCTATGTTTTGAAATCCCAGTCTGTCCCTTCCCACCCTCCGCCCCATTGGCAACCACAAGTTTGTATTCTATGTCTATGAGTCTGTTTCTGTTTTGTATTTATGTTTTGTTTTGTTTTAGATTCCACATATGAGCAATCTCATATGCTATTTTTCTTTCTCTTTCTGGCTTACTTCACTTAGAATGACATTCTCCAGAAACATCCATGTTGCTGCAAATGGCATTATGTTGTCAGTTTTTATGGCTGAATAGTATTCCATTGTATAAATATACCACCTCTTCTTTATCCAGTCATCTGTTGATGGACATTTAGGCTGTTTCCATGTTTTGGCTATTGTCAATAGTGCTACTATGAACATTGCGGAGCAGGTGTCATTTTGAAGTAGGGTTCCTTCTGGATATACGCCCAGGAGCGGGATTCCTGGGTCATATGGTAAGTCTATTCCTAGTCTTTTGAGGAATCTCCATACTGTTTTCCACAGTGGCTGCATCAAACTGCATTCCCACCAGCAGTGTAGGAAGGTTCCCTTTTCTTCACACCCTCTCCAGCATTTGTCATTTGTGGACTTTTGAATGATGGCCATTCTGACTGGTGTGTAGTTTTGTCCATTTTTAAAAGTCTTCTTTAATTTCCTTCATCAGTGTTTTATAGTTCTCTGTTATACTTATACTCCGTATAAGTCTTTCACCTCCTTGGTTAGATTTATTCCTAGGTATTTTATTACTTTGGGTGTTATTTTTAAGGGGATTGTTTCTTTACTTTCTTTTCCTGTTGATTCATCGTTAGTGTAAAGAAACGCAACAGGTTTTTGTATATTAATCTTGTAACCTGCTACCTTGCTGAACTTGCCTCAATACTATCTTTATCAGTAACAGTTTCTGTCAAAGTGGAAACAGCTTTTTAATATTCCTCAGTTAACTGACATTAATCTTTTATCTATGTCAAAGGACAAGCAGAGGATCAGGTAAAATAAATAAACTATATATATGCAAGAGCTGAGGTCATAGAAATACAGAAGGAGAAAAGTGAGGGAAGAGCTTATTTGTCTAATGTATACATCACTTAAAAACCTCCCTTTCCTCCTTCTTTTTTTTCTTCTCTCCCATTCCTTTCTCAACAAACATTTATTGAGTACCTCCTATGTGCCAGGCAACAATCTAGCTGGAGATACAACTCCTTGCTCTCAAGAAGGTGCTGATAGTCACGGAGAAACTTTAGCAGATGAGCAAAGACTTGAAGAGCAAGTACTGCTCCAGGTGAATTTAAAGGGCAAGTCAGAGTTAGGCAGAGTTGGAGAAGGAAACAGCCAGCAAATGCAAAGTCAAAGAGGGGATGTAAAAGCAGACCTGGTTGTTTGGTAGGATTAGAGTTATGGTCTGTGTAAGGAAACAGTCAAAAATGAGGATGGAGACATAGGCAGGGGCCAGCACACGTAAGGCTTTCATTCTGAAGGTAACGGTGAGTCAATGAAGGATTTTAATCATGGGGTGTGACATGATCAGATTTATCCCCTGAAAACATTACCCTGGCTATACTGATATCACTCTCCCAGGAGGGGGTTTGGAGGGTGAGGAAGAAAGGGCAAAACTGGAAGCTGGGAGACCAGCTGAGGGGCTTTTGCAGCAATTCAGGCAAATGATGATGAGATCCCATCCCCCAAGCAAGCAAAGCTTCAGACTTTGTTCCTCCCATCTGTGATCACTTCTGTGGTTCTTCTCAATAAATTTCCCATACCTTCAATATTTACTCCTTAAAAGTAAAATCTTATCCTGGGTATATGGGGAAACTCACATTAGGTCTGTCCCAAAGTTGCTGACGTGTTCTGATATAATTTTCATCTAGTCTCACTCCATGAGGAAGCAGATGTTGAAAGAAATGATTTGGTGAGAAGTTGGCTGTGGAGAATGAGGAAAAGGAAGGCATGAAGGACAGGATGGATGGATGGATGGATGGATGGACATACCAATTCAGCAGATATTTACTAGACTCCCACTAAGTGCCAGATACTATCTTGGGTACCAGGTTCACTAATGGTCTTTTTTTATCCAAGATCCCAATTGCATTGATTGTTATTTCTCCTTTATCTCCTCTAGACTATAACAATTTCTGTTTTTTCTTTGCTTCTGATGTATGACCTCGATATCTCTGACTAATACTGATCAGTTATTTTGTAGAGTGTCCCTCAATATGGGGTTGTCTGCAGTTTTCTCATGATTGAAGTTATGCATTTTTGGCAAAATTACCACAGAAATGATCTGCATCGTATGCTTCTCAAAGCATCATACCAAGAGGTTCATGGTGCTGATCCATCTTACTTCTGGTGTTGTTAACCTTGACCATTCAAGTTGGTGTCTGCTGTGTTGTTCCAAAGTAAAGTTACCACTTTTCCCTTTGCAATTGATAAATATCTCGGTCAAGATACTTTGAACTATGTAAACCCAATTTTCCCTGAAACTTCTGGCCGTTGATTTTCATATCCATCAAGGGATCTGTCTGCAACATTTATTATTGTGGTGTTTGCCTAATGGCATGTCTCTGTTTCCCCTTTTCCTTCTACACATAATTAATTTATTAATTTATTAGATTATTTACTTCTATCAGTATGGACTCATGGATATTTATCTTATTCCATGGGTTAAAAATCAATACTATTATTATTTATTTTGTTGCTCAAATTCTTCCAGCTTTGGTCAGTAGGAGCTCCTTTAGGTTGGCTCCTGTATTCTTCTGACATGGCCTCATCATTTTTGTAGAGCACCTTCCTTACTCTTTGGTCCAAGAAGATCAGCCTCACCTTGTGTTTTCCCTCCCTTGGCCCTGGATTCAAGAGCTTCTTCTTGAAGCCCTGGTTTCCTTTGTTGGGAAATGGTGTTTAGAGACAAAGACCTGGTGCTAGGTATGACACTGTTACAGAGGTATCATGGCTTTAGGCCTGGGAGAGGGTATTTCTGAGATAGGTTGGTTAGGGAAAGCCTCTCTGAGGAGGTCATTTGAGTAGAGACCTGAATGAAGTGGAGGAGCGAGCAACGCAAAAGCTGGGGAGAGCTTTCAGGAGAGGGTACAGTGAGTGCAAATCCGGAGGTAAGAAACAGCATGCCTGGCATGGAACAGCAAGAACACAAGTGTGGCGGCAGCTTTGTGGGCCGGGGGAGTGAGTACAGAGAGGGAACAGACCCTTTGTAAGCCGCAGTGAGGACTAGGGATTTTAACTTCCATGGGAAGCCACTGGAGTGTTTTGAGCAGGAGGGTAGCAGAATCTGATTTACTTGGTGTCAAGAGAGTACTCTGAGTGATGTACAGCAAACAAAATGTGGGCTGGCAACTTAGGAGGTGACTGCAGCAGCTCTTGCAAAACATTAATGGTGGCAAGACATAGTGGGGGTTAAGGCCAGGACTGTAGCCCTGGAGGTGGTGAGAAGTGGCTAAATTTGACGCTTGTGTGTATTTACATAGAAATATTTTAAGCACATGGAAAACTCAGAAAATAACATTAAACGAAACACCTATGTACTTATCACTAAACCTCATCACATTCTCACACTTGGTCACATTTGCTTCAGCATAAAGCATTAGTGAAGATCCTTGTGTCTCCCTTGCCAGTCCATACCTCCCCGAAGTTAAGCATTATAATACACTTGACATTTATCTATCTTATAGACAGCTTTAACTATAAAGAAATATTTAACTATCATATTTGATGCTTAAAATTTTATATAAATAGTATCATAGTGCATGGATCATTTTGCACCTTGCTTTATTTCCAACAAACTTGTGATGCAGAGATCTACCACGATGATATGTGTAGCTCCAGCTCATTTATTTTAAATTGCACTGCAGTACTGTTTCATTGTGCAAATATATAAAGTTAATTTATCCATTTGCCTGCTGATAGACATTTCTGTTATTTTCAGTTTTTCTGTCTTACAAGAAATGCTGCATTCAACATTCTTTCCTTCTTTTTGTGCATATGTTGACACTTTTCTAAGAGTGTGTATCCAGAAGTGCAATTTCTAGATCAAAAGATACACACACTATCAATACAACAAGATATTGCCAATTTGTTCTCAAAAGCAGTTGTAGCAACTTATAATCCCATCAGAATTTTATGGAAGTTCCTGTTTCTCTAAATTCTCACCAATGTACATGACTGCCAGACTTTAAAAAAATTTGCCAATTATATTGGTATGACATGATAGTCATTATTTTAGTTTTCATTTTCCCTGGCTACCAGTGATGAACATTTTTTCAAGTTTTCTCTTCTGTGAATTACATATATCTTTTTTTTTTTTTTTAATGGAGGTACTGAGGATTGAACCCAGGGCCTCGTCCATGCTAAGCATGTGCTCTACCACTAAGCTATACCCATCACCCCTCCCCCCTCCCCCCACATTTAACTGGGTGGTTTCCTTATGAAATAGTCATCCTGGGTGTTAATCCTTTGTCGGTGATGTGCATTGCAAATTCCTCACTTCTTACTTAGTTTAGGCGTTTTACCAACCAGGGGTTTTAAAATGTAATACAGTCAAATACTATTGCTCTATTTTTTTCCCCCAGAAGTTTTAGAGTTTGTCTTTTCACATTTAATCCTTTAAGCTAACAGGAAATTCTTTTTCATGTGTAGAATAAATATCCTTCATAGGAAAAACCACTTATCCCATCATCCAGCCCTTCCTCATTCTGCTGATATAATATGAGTAATGGCACATCTGACATTTTTCAGTTTTCTATATTTGAGGGGGGTCTGTTTTTAAGTTCTTTATTGTCCTTTATTTGTCCATCCCTGGGCCATTATATTGCTTTAACTGTTTATGCCCTTATGAGAAGATTTGCTGTTTGGCAGAACAAGTCACTCTCCATGTTCTGCTCCTATGAAATTGTCTTATTCTTGACTCTGCTTTTCCATTTGAAATAAGGATCAGCTTGTTAATTGTTAAGAAAAACTATCAGGAATTTGGCTATAATTGCATTGAATTTCACATTTTTATGATATTGAGTTTTTCTACCTATGAATATTCCACCTAAAAGGTCTTAAAGGGGTTTTTAGTACAGTTTTGAAACTTTTCTCCATAAGAAAAGGTGTACATTTTTGGTTAGTGTTCATCTCAAGGGCCATAAGAGTGAGCACACACTGCAATGAACCAGCTGTGTGATCCCAGGATACAAGTTACTTAGCCTCTCTGTAACTCAGTTTCCTTGTCAGTAAACTGGGGATAGTAATGGTACCTACTTAATAGGTTTTGTCATGAGGATTGAAGTGTGGAAGCATTTAGGTCAGTGTCTGGCACATAACGACCTCACAGAAGATTTGAAGTTTTTCATCCAACACAGTACCTACTGAGTTCTATGATGTGTTAGGTGCTGTTTCTGGCACTAAGGATAGAGCAGTGAATAAAACAGACAAAGCTTTTCTCCCCTCACATAAATAATCCACATGAAGTACTTTTTAGGCTTTGCACTTAATAAATAGTAGCAGCTGCTATAATATATGATATCTGAGCCCTAAAGGAAGTGGAGGAGTGAGCCATTTGGATGTCTGGACAAACAGTGTCCCAAACAGAGGGAACAGCAGTGCCACGGCCCGGAGGAGGTAGACGGCATGGTGTGTTCCAGGAGCAGGGAGGAGACCAGCGTATCTGAGCTGAAAAGAGCAAGGAGGAGAGTGGGAGGTGAGCACAGACACAGGGTGGAGGGCAAGATCACACAGGTCTTACAGGCCACTCCAAGGACTTCTATACTGTGTGATCTGGAAAGCTTCTGTGGGTTTTCTGGTGGGCAGACTAATACGAACTGATGAATAGTCATTAGCTATTATTATTATTATATTTTCTATTTAGGTATATCTGGTGTATAAGAAGGCTGCTGAATATAGTATATTAATTTGCTGGTGATAATAATAATAGCTAATGCAGACATATGCTTGTAAGGTATCAGGCACTTTACATAGTTTAAGTCATTTAACCCTTTCAATGACCTATTTACAGATGAGTTAACTGCAGTATAGACAGGCTAAGTAATGACCAGAGTTACCTGGATGGCAAATTGCAAGTCTGAGATCTTGTATTTGACAATGCTGTTGATTCTCTCATAGTTTGGGATGCCTTTGGATGTAAATAGTCACTTTATTTGATAATAAGGACAGTTTGGCCTTGTCTTTGCAGTTCTAATACTACTTAATTCTTTTCTATTTTGGGGTGGGGTGGGCAATGTTATTAAAATGGTTAGAATTTCTAGTAACAATGCTAAATAGACTTGAAGAGAATGGACATGCTTACTTCTGGCTTTAGTAGGAACATTTCTAAATTTTTACCATGAAGAAAAATGTTTCCGTTTTGTTCCTAATGGTCAACTATTATCAAGATAAGAACTCTTCTTCTATGCTCAATTTCCTAGAAAAAAATTTTTTTAAAAAATTCCCAAGAATAAGCACTGAACTTTATCAAGCACTTTTCTACAGTGTGATATTGAATCACTCCTGTTTTTAAAAGAGAAACCCTACTTAATAATGGGTGTGTGTTTGTGTGAGAGAGGGAGAATAAACTGCCAAATTCCATCTGACACTGTTTTATGTAGGATTTTTATACCTAAGATCACAAGTAAAAGTGATCTATAGTTTTCTATAACTTGTTTTTCCTGTATTACCTGTCAAGTTTTGATAATTTTTTTAATAACATGTATTAAGTTGCTTTTCCTTTCTCTGTTCACAGCTTTTATAAGAGAGACATTACTTGAAGCTGTGATAGAACTATCTATATGTTGTATCTTTTTTTGTGGGAATACTTTTGATTAAACCCTGGATGTTGTTAAGGTAGAGTTGATGAGAATTGTTAAAGGACTGGAGGTGAGGTGTGAATGAGAGGATGACGCCCAAGTTAGTGGTTTAGGTGGCTGAATTCATGCTAGGTACCCAAATAGGGGACATTGGGAAGGTAGCAGATGAGTGGAAAGGTGATTAATATAGATTTTGACATTTCAAGTTTTGACAGATTTTGATTTCAAGTTTCTTTGGGGTCAGATAGAAATGTTCAAGAATGTGTTGGGGCCATGTGGAAATAGAGCTTTGAGTCTGTGGTTCATTGATTAATTTCATTCCATTCATTCAAAAAATATTGAGTGTCCATTCAATGTCATACTCTGGGTATGCAGTCTCTCTCCTCTCCCTCCCAGTTCAGCCTTTCTGACGGAGATAATGCCATTTCCTCCTCAATCTGGTATTAACAGTAACTGTGTTTCCTGTGGTTCTCTCCCCTAACTTAAGAGTTTTGGTTTCCCCCTCCGTCTCCCTGATTTTCCAAAATGACCTGGAAGAAGACATGTGATTGATGGGGGTGGGAAAGAAGATTTTCTGTAGTGTTTGGAATTAATTTTTAAGTTGGAAGAAACATAAAGTAGGAACTTAATTACTGCTTGAAATAAATTAAGTCCTTAAAAGAGTTTTGGACATTGTTCTTGGCTATACAGCTAGAGACAGCTTCACAAATAGGTGCCAAAACCAATTTCCACCAGCAGACTTGCTAGAGAGTCTAGAAAGTCTTCATTTAAAATGCACGTATTACCCTGGGTTGAGGAGGGTTTAGGATATAAATGGTACTTAATCTTCTCATACATAAAATAAAACATTAGGACATGGTGATATCCTAGATTCTTTCAGCCTTTAAATGTAGAGTTTAAATGTAGTTTACTAGTTTAAATGTAGAGATACTGACCATGAGATGTTAAATATTGGAGGATACAGAATTCTCTTCTATGGAGGTCTTCAGAAAAGGTATGTCCTTTCTCCATGTTTCAGTTAAATGTATGTCCACCCAAAGGCTAGAGAAATGAGAGGTGTACCATGAATACAGGGACCTAAAGCGGATACAGAACTGCACAATCCAGGAAATCACAGGGGCTAAAGACAAAAGCCTGGCTTTCAGCACGAAGACATCTAAATAAGCCCTGTGAGAAACATGCTATCAGGAAGATCATCTGGCAGGAAGGAAGGAGAAATCAGAAAGTATATGTTTCTCACTCTTTGAGGACTCAGAGTCTATCGGGCAGAAGGCAGAAGATGTAATAACAAAGCCAAATACAACAAAAAACCCCAACGCTTTTAATGGAAGAAAACCTCTGGGTAAGTGAGTTGAGCAACAGGGTGAGGACGACATGCCACTTCCATCTGGGTCAGGTTGAACCTTCAGGCAGGACAATCAGGGACTCTGAAAAACCAATGACTGCACCCCAGGCAGCCTGAGGGAAAGACCATTTTTGACAGGGAAGAAAGAGATGCTTTTGAGTGAGAATGAGTTCACTATGTCCCAGGAAGAAAGCAGTTGCTTTCCTGGATGTTTCAGTACTCTGAGAAAAACCTCAAGTTTCTCCAGAGTCCAGAAAAGACCTTATGTCAACCTGTGGGAGCCTCTGTTTCCCACACTGGGGTTGAACTCCATCACAAATCTGGTCGGTCTCCCTTCCTGGAGGGTGCTACTGTGCCAGGAACAAAGTTAGGAGAACTACCAACCAACCACTCTGCTTCCAGGAAGTATCTCCATCAACATTATAAATGCCATAAAGGTACGTACGTGGTCGCTGACAGGGAATGAAACAGCTTAAATGGCTCTGATGATATGATGTTCAATAAAATCATCCATATTTAGTTTTATTTTCCATTTGCAGGAATTACTATGTGGTTACATTTATGGGTTTTTTTTTTTTTTGGAGTATGTTTTCTCCTTTCTTTTTCCCTCACCCATAATTTCTCTCCTCTTTTTACCTATACTTCACAGAGAATTTGTTTAAGAGCCTCCAAATACTCACGATGGACTATAAATAGAAATTAAATAATGGATGTGTTAAAGATCATTTGTTAGAATTAGAAATCACTGACAGCAGAAGTACTGTGGACACATATGAAAGATTTAGGTCCCAGCTGCTGGGAGAAATACCTCTTAGAAAAGCCAGTGTGACTACATACAGGGATATATACAACAGCTGTATTTTTATCGTATTTCTCTCCACTCTGTAAGCTAATCTGGGTCTAAGCCTTCTTGATTATACATTTGAAGTGCATTTATAGGTCTCTTTCTTTCCTTCCTCACTTTTACTGTAGTTTTTGACTTTCATAACCTCACACTTAAAATAGCTGCATCCCTGATTCTTTTCTCTGCTTCGACCAATATGTATTACATACTTCACCAGATTAATACTCATTAAATGTTGCTTTTCACATATCGCCAAGAACTGCAATGGTTTCCCATATCCTCTTTGGTTTTTAATGCATTCCACAAATCATCCCTGTCTCAGTTATTTTCCCCAACACAAGTTTTCTTCCATCAGGCCAGTTTCTGACTGTTTCCAAGTGTGCCACTGGCATTCAAACCTTCTTGCTTTTACTTATGCTCTTCTCTTTCACAAAGGCCTTCCTCCTCAATATTTCCCTACTTCTACCACATTTCAGGTTTGGCCAAGTCGTAGCACCTTTCTTATTCTGGACCTAATTGACTTTCCTTGCTGAGTTATAATCACAGACTACTCTGCACCATTTATGCTTCATTATACATAGCTGTTTCTTATCTACTAGACTTTTCTGCCCTACTATATTTTCACTGAGAGTAACAGACATAGTCTGATGTGCTGGGGATGGGGAGTTGGGGGTGGAAAGGGGAGGGGTGGGGGAGGAAGACAGATAATACTCATAGTTTAGTGTTTATTAAAGTAGATGTCAACCAGAAATCCATGCCATAAAATCTCGGTTTACTTTGCTGAAGAAGAATTTATTTAGATGTATAAGAGAAAGAGATAGTAATATTAACTACTACCGTGAGGAAACACAACTAAAGAATTTGCTTACTATGGAAAAAGAAAACAACTGGAGTTGTAGGATGTTCTAAAATTATCTTCAGCTGCTTATCTTTAAAAAAATTGTAATCTACAATTATAAAATACCGTTTTGCATATTACAAGAAAAATTTTTGGATATAGTCCAAATGTAATTTTAAGTAATAATTTTTATGCTTTAATTCACCTCATCTTGTAGAAAAGTTGTTTGGCATGAAATATAAAGAAGGCTGTCATGACCTGATACTAACTTATCTCCCAACTTTATTTTCCACTACCTGGATCCTAGGATTGCTTGCCAAAATCATTAATTATTGTTACATAAGTAAATCCCTAATGCCACTCCCTCTGGAGCACACTCCAAAGAGCTGCCTATGAGAGAAGCAGCCAAATTTAGAGTCTATTTTTGTGACTTTTTGGGGGGAGATTCTTATTTAAAATCACTGCTGTTTTTTCTCTATCCATGGCGACTCACTACTGATGGCAAGTCTCCCCAGAATGGCAGTCACACTACCTTCTCAATGCACCTCAGTTTTGACTGTCTGGAGGATGATGGCCTATCTCTTGGAGTGACCCCAGGTTACCCAGAATGAATTTTAGGTAGGCCATGAGACTAATATATTGTGATCCTCTTGAATATACCCTGCATGTTATGTAAAATTGCATCCAGTTCCTTTCCCTTGAGGTGGTAACAGAAAGAAATAAACCTTATTTACAAACTCCTCTCCTCACACTACATGGCCTTTTTGCACCTGCTTCCATTCCTCTGCTTCCCTTATCATGCAGATCACTGCTTAAATTCTACATATACGAGTTACCTTCATGAGGCTGCCGGGTCATCCTTTCTAACACCTTTCTACCTTTCTGCATCCTTTCTACCACCACCCCAGTTCTCTTACTCTCTATGCTCTATTAACTTTTGGTTTTTACCTATATTAAAACACAAGCACTGTCTGCTTTGTGTTAAGAGTTAGTACTTGTGCTAGCTGCATGCCTTACCCATTTAACTGTAAGCTTCTCAAAAAAGGTGATATTATATCTATCTTTCTCTTTGTAGGCTAATTTTTCCAACCATGGCTTGCAAGCATCATATATACACATACATATTTTATATGTGTGTATATATGCACAATAAAAGTTGAAAGAGTTAAAAAATGAATATATATACTTAAAAGTCTGACAATAAAAGAAACTTTGTAATATGTGCCCCCGACTCACTAAAAGTTCAAATTTATTCTATTAAAGCAAGTTAAGAGGTTCACTGTCAACAATCATCAACCTCAAACTTGATTTTCCTATTTCAGTTTGTTGGCAGCATACAAGCTGCTTAAGTGGCATTTTGAATTAAAGCAATATTCTTAATATTTTACTCAACTCTAGTATCTCTAGCATCCAATATTCTTTATAACTGCTTTATGCGAACATCGTGGACAACTTGCCTCTATTATTAAGGCACCATAAGGCATAATTGTATCTAAATGATTCAGGATGAAACACACACCAAACTGTTTTGCTGAAAGTCAACTTACGTAGTTGAACAGTTATTGTGTACTATTAAACAGTTGGCACATCTCGCATTTTTGGCATGTAAAAGCCAATTTGGGTTTAGACTTATGTTGTTTAAATGATGCCAATGTGTACTTCTCACCTTCTTAAATATATCAGAATTCCTCAGGATGCCAAACAAAATCTATCCTCTGGGAGTAAAATGTGCCAATAGCTTAATGGTACATGGAAGCATTACTGAATTAACTTGAGAGGAGAAAAAAAAGACCGATTTCCCAATAACTGACTAAGATCTCAGAAGTGAAAATGAATTACAGCTCTGGAAACTATCCGGTGAACTTTAGGCCAAATCAGACAATCCAGTACAAATTTTAGAATGATATCTATAAGGTCCCTTCACCTTTATAGCCTCTGGGTATAAAATTCACTGTCTTTAAGCTTCTCTTGGCAATTGTGCTTGCTGTTTGAAAGCTTGAGAGCAAATTATGTCTAAGAATTTGGAAAGAAAATTTTTCTTTATTTTCGTTTTTAGAATTTGGGCAGTGGTGGTAATGATAAAGGAAATGGGGACTCAGTGAGTAAATATTCAGATAAATATGTGCTGTATGTTCAGAACAAATGGAAATAATGATACTAATCATGCAAATTATGGATTTGCTTGTGGTCTGGCAAGTATGTGCTTATTTTGTACACAGAGAGTAGAGTCCAGCAGGCAATAAACATAACCTAAGACACTTGGAGATAAACATTGCATTTGAATATCACTATCTATTGGTATTTTAACTTGTTCTGTAAAACTCATGTAGGAGGAGCTCCTGAAAGGCTTGTTAAGATGCAGATTGCTGGGTGCACTCCCACATTTCCTTATTCTTCACTAGCTCTGGGGTCGGGTTCAACAATTTGTGTTTCTACAAGTTCCCAGATGCTGCTGCTGCTGCGGCTGCTGCTGCTGCCTCTCAGATCACCCTTTGAGACCCATTGTCCCTTTGTCCACCCTTTGTCCTAGAGCAGAAGGAGTAGGTGAAGCAACTGAATCAAAAGATGAGAGAGGTGTCAGATGAGGTGCAGTCAGCCCCCTGTATCCACGATTTCACTTTCTGTGGTTTCAGTCCAAAAATATTGAATGGAAAATTCCAGAAATAAACAATTTATAAGTTTTAAATTGCAGGCTGTTCTGCATAGCATGACAAAATCTTGTGCCTTTCTGATCCCTCCTGCCAGGGAGGTGAATCATCCCTTTGTCCAGTGAACCCACCATTAGTCCCTTAGTAGCCCTCTCAGTTCTCAGACTGACCATCTGAGGTGTCGCGGTGCTTGTGTTCAGGGAACCCTTATTTTGCTTAGTGGACCCAAAGCACAAGTGTAATAATGCTGGCAATTCCTATACACCAGAGAAGCCATGAAGTGCACCCAGTAAGTGGAAGTTCTCAACCTACTAATGAAAGAAAAAAAATCGTATGTTGAGGTTGCTAAGATCTACAGTAAGAATGAATCTTCTATCCATGTATGTGGAAAAGGAAAAAGAAACTCAGGTTAGTTTTGCTATCTCACCTCAAACTGCAAAAGTTTTGGCCGCGGTGCATGGTTAAGTGTTCGGTTAAGATGGAAAAGGCGTTAAATTCGTACAATAAGATATTTTGAGAGATAGAGAGCTCATATTCACATTATTTTTATTGCAGGATATTGTTATAATTGTTCTATTTTATTATTAGTTACTGTTGTTAATCTCGTACTGTGCCTAGTATATAAACCTTATCATAGGTACGTATGTACAGGAAAAAAACATAGTATATACAGGGTGCGGTACTGTTCTCAGTTTCAGGCATCCCTTGGGGGTCTTGGAACGCATCCCCGTGCTGATAATCAAGATTATGAGTATGATTATTATTTTGTTTTTGCTATTGAGTTGTAGGAGTTTCCTATATGTTTTGGATATGAACACCTTATCAGATACATGATTTTCAAACATTTTCTCCCATCCTGTAGGTTGCCTTTTCAGTCTGCTGATTGTTTCTCCTTTACTGTGCAAAAGCTTTTTAGTTTGATGCAGTCCCACTAGTGTACTTTTGCTTTTGTTGTCTGGGTTTTTGGTGTCATATCCAAGAAATTGTGGCTTAGACTAATGTTGAGGCGAGAAAAGAAACCAGTCCTTTGGGTAGCCCTTTGAAAAGTCAGAGCATTGGATGTACACTGCATCCTTCTCTTTCCTTCTGAGGGAGGGGCCACTGAGCTGACTGGCCCCTACCTGCTGTACCACTGGAACTCTGGAGCTGCAGCATGCCACCCCACTCCTTTGTTTTCTGTGGCCCCCAGGCATCTCGAGCATGCTAGGTCCCAACAGCGAGGCAAGACAAAAGCCAGTCCTTAGGTAGTGCTCCCCGCCACCCCCCACCAAGTCAGAACATAGGATGTAGGGTCCAGCCTTTCTATTCCCAAGGAGAAGCCAGAAGGTGGTTGTGTCCTTCTGATTGTCTGGCACTGTGCTGGGGGCAGTGGTGGGGACTATGGAGCGAGTGCCATGAATTTTCCTACTGGCTACAAATATGGCTGGTTTTGAGTTTGCTTTGGGCGCAAGAACCTCTTAACTGGTTTCTAGATTTCTTACAAAGGGAATTGGTTCATGTTCTGCTGTTGAATCAGTGTGTCTGTGGGAGGAATGAGGGTTTGGGCTTCCTATTCTGTCATATTGCTGATATCAGTACCAGACTTTTCTTAAACTGGCCTCTTTAGTAAGATAATCTCACCAATTAATGGCCACTAGACTACATGAAGATGAACAAGTCTCAGCCAGACTAACAGTGCTACAGTCAATGTGGCTGAATTATACACAGACGAGGTAGAAGAAAAAATAAGCATTTTTGATAAAAGACCTTATTCAGGCCGGGTCACATACTCATACTCAACTAGTTTGATCATTTTGATTTGGTTATTTGATAGAACTGACTGGGTGTTTAAGGACGGTAATCAGTTTTTGAATTATATTAGTAAGTGGGTCAGTTCATCATGTAACTGAAGCAGTTATGCGTCTTGAAAGCTTCAAAGCTTTCCCATTATATAAATTACCATGACGGCCAACAAAAGGGGAATAGATGAGAATAACACACAAAAATTTTTTTTTGAGATCTGGTCTAATTTCCAGTACACTGGTATTGGTGTCTGTTATTTTTTTTATTAGACATTTTTGCATGGGTAGCATTTTACATTTCACTCCTAGAACAATTATCTATTATTTCATTTTATTTTTGCCATACCTCTGTGAAGTAGAATCTGAGGAAATGGGTCCAAATATACTTTTATTGCTAACTTAGTACACAGATACTAATTGTGGAAACAATTTGTTTAGAGATGGTGGAGCTTTTGTACTGACTGTTAATAGGGGTAGTACAACCATTACAATCAACAGTGGACATCATATCTTATAAAACAGTTGAAATATTGCACTTTTAATCTTCTTAGCCTTTATAAATGAACAAGGACATTAAAAATGAGCTGTAAGTGTAACATTCTGCTTTACTAGTTAAACATATTTTCTTTGGATTTGATTATCCTTTGAATTTTGGTGGAGAATGAGGGTCAAGAATAACTTGAGGTTTTCTCCTTTAACTGATAAGATTATTCTCTGCTTTATTATAAATGAATTATTCTATTTATTATTCTAGAAGTGAATTATTCTATTATTTCTATTTGTTAGGAAACAATTCAAACAGAAAACCCAACGTACCTTCCTAAGATTCATGGTGAACCTATCTATCATGAGCTAAGGAAATCACATTATATTCTTTCAATCTAGCTTTAATTTTGGTTTCCAAACAATCTATATCTCTTTCAAGGTTAAAAGCATCAAAAGTACACACTGAGTGCTAAGGAAAATCTTAAAATTTCCTGAAATGCATTAGCCGTCCTATTTATATAACAAATACCTTGTTTGTTTATGATGGTCTACATCATTAATCTAGATAAACAAACGTAGATGTGAAGGGAGCTGGGTTTGCTGTTTTGTCCATTGCCCAGCAACCAAGGGTGACAACTGTTCTGCAGCAGGGCGCTGTGGCACAGGACCGTGCTACGGCGCATATGCCACTTTCTATAATGATGCTGATTCAGGCAGGAAAGCCTAGGACCTCACATTTACTTTAAGTCAACAGGGCAAGTTTAAGGTGTTTACTTGTTAAAAATTTCACTTCTCTAAAATGTCAGTGTTTATCTCAATGAGGTGATGGGTAACAGAAGCTTTTTGTATATCTGTAGGTTTGAAATACTTAATTTTTTTGACTAAGTGTAAATGTTCACAAAGCTAATTATATACCTTCATTTCTTAAAACAAAGTTTTATGGGCTTCAAAAACTTATGATAGTAATATATGCTTATAATAAATTAATATACTATAAAAGATAATATAAAATGAAATATGCATAAAGCAAAAAACTGCAAGCTCCCCTCCTTGCTCCTAATTCCGCAGTTCTATTCTGAGGTAACCATTCTTTCTTTCAACAGATTACATATTCGTCTTTATTATTAAAAATACTTTCCAGAATGAACAGATACATAAAGTAACTATAAATCTGATCACGGCAAAATAGATTTGAAATAGATTTTATAAATGACACATCAAAAATGTAATGTGAGAAAAATGATAAAAATCATTATTTTCTTCTGATTAACCTAGTAGTTGAGCATTATTAAAGATATAAAGCAAATGACTTTTAAAACCTATTTCACCACTTTTTCTATTATTGGAAGTAAAGTTTATTTTTTTCATAAGCTTTTGTTTATAAGTGTTAAAAATAATCCAGCAATAGCTCAAGTTTGATTTAAAGTCACAGGCACTACTCTTCTGGAGACAGATGAGTCTCTTTAAATGAAAAAATATACTGGGGGTATATGAATAAACTTATTACCTCAGTTTCTTTATTATTCAGTTGGGCATAATTTGTGCTGTGAGAGTTGGAGTTTACTAGTCTCTGATATTCTTTCGTGGATAAACTGAGGAGTGTGAAGGCAAGAACGACACACTTACTACATTCAACGACATTAATAACTGAGTGGAAAGGAGGGGCTTCTGTCCAAGAATAAGTGTGAACACAGGAGCTTTTGTGGCTAGGCCCCCTTAGAAGTTTGGAATAATTTACAAACAAAGGAAAAGACCTTTTGACACTCGACAAGAGGGGTCATTTTATCTTTTATTCCTCAAGGAGTGAGTGCTTCATTAGAAAGAATACGAGTCCTGATTCTCCCAAGTCCTGGTTCTGTCGTAAATGAGCTATCTTGAGCCAATGATTGTCTCAGATTTCTTTGTGTATAAAGTGATTAATATCTGCCTTAATTTCATAATCCAACACACTTTCAGTTGGCAGTTATTATGTGTCACAATGTAACGAATGAGACAGCTTTCCTCTTATTTTCCCAAGCAAAATCCTTGCTTTACATGTGCTCACTTGAAAATAAAATAGCACTCTTAAAAAAAAAAAGGCTCTTTTTCCTCTGAACCCATATCTGAGGACACAGATACTGATGCACATATATTCTAAGGCCACAAAAGTCAATCCCAGAAATTATGATAAAATTGGAGCTACTCATTCTTGGTCTTATGCTACAAAAAGATATTTTATTTTGAATATGAGATAAGGTCAAGTCTCAAAAGATATAGCTCAGGCTTAGAGAGTCCAAGAAGAACTATTCTACCTGGAAACAGAATTTACCAGAAATTATGCTTTTGTTTTTTATTCTTTATTAACTAAAATTATAATATTAATGTACAAATCCATATGTCAATCTATTCATAACATATAACGTGGTGCAGTGGTTCTCGAAGTATGTTTTCTGTATGATAGGAGTCACAAGCCAAAGGGGATTCTACGATCAAATAATTTTGGGAAATGCTGGGTTAAACAGGTATGTGTGTATCTGTGTTTCTTTAAGATTTCTATGTTACTTTAACTATAACTTGTTAATAATACTACTCCCCTGGTCTCCTTTCTTCTACCCTATTCTGCACATTGCCTAACAGTCAACTTCCCCAAATTTGCTATTTTCAATATGTCACACTCTTTGCTGAAAAGCTTTCCCACTGTACCTTGATTTAGATTCCTTAATCCTGTCCTCAGTAACACCCTGATCTGATGTCCCTAGACTGCTGTTCTGATCTTATATCTTGCTTTTCTGATAACAAAAAGTTTACTCACTTCCCCCAACCTGCTCTCTACTTTTCCAAATCCCAGGCTTTGTTCATGTGATCCTTCTGGCTGAAATATATTTTTTCAGTCCTATCCATTTTGTGAAAGTCCATTTGATACAGTGTTCTCCTTTGTTGAATCTTCTCTTAGAATCTCAGCCATTTTTGAAAGGGCAAGGGGATGAACATTAATTTTCACTGTGTGCCAAGGACTTCTCAAAAACTTTGCTCTGCATTAAAAATTACTCCTTCTATCAGCATGTAAGTATAACAGCATGGTGAGTGGCACTTTTATTGTTGCTTGACAGGGTTGACCCATCCTCGACAACAAGAGGGACTAAGTGAGGCCAAAAAGTCTTCAGCAATTGGGCCCAGACACCTCTCAAATACAAAAGGTGGCAGAATGTACCACAGCTATCACCCAAACCTCCAAATAAAAATTTGGGGAAAGGAGGGCAAGACTTATGGGGTCACTGGTCTTTGTGGGAAGTACAGGGCATAGGATGAAAGGAGATTCTATTCTATGAAGCTGGTTTCAAAGGTGCTGGTGGGGTTTCCAAGAGACTAACCCAAAGACTAGATGTACCAGTGAGATGAAAAAAATCAGCAACTCATTCTCCACTGGAGATCTGTTTGAGCACAGAAATGTGCTAATCTGTCCCTGTGCCCATCTAAGCAAGGCAGAGAGAGCTGGAGAGACGGCTGGGCAGAGAAGGGGCAGTGTGGAGCTGCCTGCATTTGCAGGAAACTCCTGTGGCACAAGTAGGAGCTACACTGAGAAAGCTCGCTGGTGCTCTACCCTAGATGATGACCTGCCTGGCCAGGGGAATAAATAGGTCAGCAAGAGGCTGGTGAGGATACTGCTGAGGGCGGGGGAGGAGCTGGCACAACTGCTGTACTCTGCCCTCAGAAAACAATATGGTGTCGACACCCTACAGGGCCCTCTGAACAACTCATAAATCCAGGCTTTGAGAGGGCCAGCCTTTGGACGCCAGCCTCAGAGGGAGTCAGAGAGGTAGTCATAACTAACAGAGGATTCTAAGAGTGGTCAACTATGTAAAGAAACACGTGCTCTGTTACCACGCCATTCTCCCTGGCCCAGCAGATCAGAGGATCCAGGCCTTGCAAGGAGGAGAGAACCAGAATCTTCAGAACCAGACACAGTTCTACAATCCCTTCCACCTTTCAAACCGTGAGGATCCCAGTTCAAGCCTGCATTGAGTAGAGGGCAGATGAGATTTTTAAACTGCATTTGAGACTAAAGTTTTAGACAATACTAAATTTTAATAAGCAAGTGGCCCCAAAGTTGTTGAATATGACAAAGATATACCTAAGGGACAGGAAAAGACCTGACAAAGCCAGTTGAAAGCCACCATGAGAGCAAATAAGATTATATAATGTGTATACCTCCTGACTTGTGATTCTTCAATAAACTTATTAAATAAACAGGTTGGCCTTGGCTCTTAGCCCATGTTTCTCTGTGGTGACATACTATACTCCAGAGGAAAAGAGTCAGTGGAGGAAGTAACAGTCATGGTCTCTGGCCTGCTCACTTGCAAAGTCCACAAATAAAGCTAATGAAAGTTATTAGGGTCTATCTTGTTGGCAAATACATCAACGAATCCCACTGCATATTATCTTTCAATTTTCCTATTTTGGAGAGATGGGTTAGACAGATTGACCTAGCAATTTCTCCATTATGATGCCAAGATTTTATAATAGCAATTTCAATCAAAATGGTGGCTTTATAATAGCAACTATGATTAAAATGAAATGGCTGTAGTCAACATTAGTATTTTTATACAAAGAAACATGAAATCACTTTTGATAAGGGAGACAGAAAGAAAATAATGTTAGCATTAGGGTAGACACTGGTTGATACCTGCTTTCTCCTTGCCGCACACACTTTTCTTTCCAGTCCAGCCTTCTCAAGGAGGGGTCTAAGCATGTACCAAAAATAGAACAGAGGTGCCTGGCAACTTTCTTTCTACTTCCTTGTCTGGGACAAAGAGGCCTGAGGCCCAGTTCTGTCATTAATTAACTGCATAACCTTGGGCAGGGCAATGTAGTGGTGGGGGTTGGCGCAGACATCTACAGAAGGTCTTAAAACATCACACTTCTAGGAATATCCACAAATCCTCGTTGCTTTCTACATGATCTCTCTAGTCCTTTGGTATTACTTCACAGAGAAACTTATTTATCTGATAGTTGCTTTTGATGCTCTAACTAGACCAAGGCAACAGCTTATTAACAGAAAATACTCCAAATGCCTGCAATCAGTCAGGGTTTTATCTCTAGAAATCTGCTTTAGGACAAAGCCACCAACATTGTACAGGGTTTACAAGTGTGATTTGCATTTTAAAAATTCTATTTATTTATTTGGTTTTTGAGTGAATGTCTCAGTTATCCCTTCTTTCTGTTCTCCATTAGGGATCTCTGGGAACCAGACTGCCTGGGTTTGAATCTTCAGTGCGCCCTTTATTACACAGTGACCTTGGATATCAGTTACTTCCTCTGTAAAATGGGGATAACAATGACACATACTTCATAAATTCTTCTGAGGATTAAAGAATTAACACCTGTAAAGTGCTTAGAATAGTGCCTGGCAGAATAGATGTTAGCCATTATTTTATTATTTTTTAGGTAGATTTGGTTTAGCCTGCAGACAGGCAGGCAGCTTAATAGGTGTCACACAGAAGGGCCCAGCGTTGGGGTTTAATGCTCTGTTACTGCCACCTTGAAATTCTTAGTTCTGTCTTTGAATTTGTGTTTCGTAAGTCAAGTCTGCTGGGACAGTGGAGCATGCCTGGAGGGATGGCTACTGTGCAGTCCCCTCCTCCTGGCCTCCAGCTCTCTGCCCTCCCTCCCCAGTGAATGTTGTTGCTCTCTGCCCCTGTTCAGGCCCAGGGTCCCTAGGTGTGGGTGTGGGTGTGGGAAGGACTGGGGATGGTGTGTACCCCGTGGCATCTTGAGGTGGGGCATGGTATCAGGCACTGGGCTAGACACAGGGAATTCAAAAAGAAGTAAGTACTTAAACTTCCGATTCTGATAAATTATCTTATAGCACGTTAGCTTTCTCACTGAAAACAACTAGAAAACCTAAAGCTATATTTAAAAAATTTTTGTAAATTATTAGGGAGTTGTCCCAATATGGGTTTACATTTCCTGCCTGCAGAGTTTCACTTCAGTGATATATAGGATGCTTAATTCATAATAATGGAATCTTATACAAAATTGGATCTAATGAAGGGATTTATATTAGAGGAAAAGAGATGTGGAGGAAGGTCCATGACCATGGGACCCACTGGTTATGAGGTGGGAGCATGGAGGCATGTGTCCCACCCAGGGCTGGCAGTGCCTCAGAGAATCTGGCGGGCACTGGGCAGGGGCAAGCTTCTGGCCCATTTCTGGTCCAGGTGGCTGTCCTGTTCCAGTATGGAGGGTGCAGTCCCAACCAGTGTGGGCTGGAGCAGTGGGGTTATAGGAAGGGGAGATGCCTGGCTCACGTCCCCACCTCTGGCCAAGGCACAGCGTCTCAGTCTGGTGACTGGAGGAGGGAAAATCTGGTATCTGACGGGCTGCTTGTGCCTTGTGTCATGGGGTGAGACCCCCCCAGGGGCCCGTGAGAATCTGCTCTGAGTATCCACGTGCCTGAAGAAGCATGACCTAAATTAGCAAATGCAAACACTATTACAGGTTGAGAGAGAGAGTATGGAAGGGAGAAAGCTTCATATTTTAGTACCTTTAATGGCACTTTCTCTGACTTTCTGAACAAGGGGCCCCACATTTCCATTTTCCTTGGGCCTCACAAATTATGTAGCTTGTCCTGCCTGCAAGGCTTACTTTCCTTCATAGGAGGCTTTTAAAACAGGCACTTTTGCTAGGCATTGTCACCGAGAAGTTACAGATGGCAGGTTATTAAACTATCTGAATATAGACAATGGTAACTGTAAACATCATACATGAATTTTAAAACAAATGGCTCTACTTTAAAAAAATCATACTAGCTCAGTATTTTCAAGACTGCCATTCCCTTTTAAATCCTGTTCTCCTTTCTGCATTTTCAACAGCATGGAATTCAGGCTACTGTGCTTGCTTCATTTTCTTTGGTAATCTTGAATTTTGTAGCTTTTAAAACTAGAAACTAGTGTTCTGGCAAGACAGACAACTTAGCGTATAAACACAACTTTATTAAACAATACCCTGTGGATGCTTTTCCTAATGTATCTGGTAGTCTTTGTCACTGTTCACGTCCTGCGGATAAGGGGAACTAGACTAGGAGTCTTAATGTAACGTTCTTTAAGTATATCTTAGTATTTAAGTATTTAAATACTAAGTATTTAAATAAATGGTCTAATTTCTACATAATTATTGAACTGAACTGTCTTTTTTAAAATTTAAAGATGTTTAAATAAGCTTGGCTAATTCAAGACCACTTGTACATCAGAGTGTTTGAATTCAGCAGCCTATAGCATTATTTATGAAGGAAAAGCATATAAATATGAAGTACCTCATGTTGAATATTACTGTATTGTATTTTCAGTGTTTCAGTACAGATCTTGTTAGACACAGGAACGTGTATAATCAAGTTAAATGCAAATAAAATAAAACTGGTCTAATAAAAAAAAAAGATTGTCATTCTCTTCAACCCATTCAGTAGAAATCAAGTACTGTCTCTTTCCTGAATTCTCAAGTCTTCATCATTAGTTCTTTGGATAAAAGAACAAACATTGAAAACAAACAACAACAAAAAATAAATAATATTTTAAAAGCTTCCTGTGGGAGGTCTTCTCTTACTTCCAATGGCCAGCCTGGAGACGTGTGCTTTTTAGCCGAGGAATATTTCAGTTATCGAAGTATGTGAAATACTACGCATGTTTATCTCATGATAATGATACAAATTAGTTATATGATAATTTTTCACCCAAAATGTGAATGAGTATTTTCCACAACAACATACTGTGGAAGCTGCTGGCAGTGGGGCCGGGCATCAGGCTGAGATGGGCATCTAATAAAAGTGAGGAAGACAGTGGAGAGGGCTATGGTATCAGTCAGGGAGCAGGCAGTAAGAGTGCCCTCATCAGTATCAGAACAGCTGATACGTTATCGCCAATTACTCACATTACAAAGGCTGAAAGATCAAGCCTAATAAAAGCACTGAAAAGCAAAATCAGTGGGACCACGGATCCTATGAATTGTACATGTGTTTTTAGTTTGGTCACAATTTTGGTGTTTTCATTTCAATATTATTCTCAATCGAACCATTTCATCTGAGAAATGATTTGCTCATTTACATTTTCTGATTGATTAATGTCCCCAGGGTGCTGCCAAATTAGACTTTGCTACCCCAAATACTCCCCACAAGAAGACCTGCCACTGGTTCAAAAGTGCGCTGAATGAAAGAAGGCAGGTCCAGATTCCAGCTGAGCAGTTGGGAAGCATCATCTTGGGTTGAATGGAAAATCAGGAGTTGAATGCAGTTTTGGAAAACAGATTTTTAAAAAAAATGTCAACATAGTTAAAAATCCTAACGATCCAGAAGCAGTGTGGTGGTACAGCACTAGTTATATTTGTGCCAAAACCTATGTTATGGGCCATAATCTTATAAAATTTTCTGTTTCTTTTAATGGCAACAGGTTAGTAGCCACCAGGAGAATCTTGCTCACCAAGATCCCTGTTGGCATAAGGCATTTGGGCATGAGACTACATCTGCACATGCTGACATGTCAAAGTCTTGAAACAGAAACTTCAGAACTTCCTTGTGAATGCTGAAGGCAAGCCACTGACTTCATACTAGCTCCAGAGTACATGTTTCCAGGGACAGCATTCAACCACATAAACAACAAAACTGGGCAAAGCCTGGATGCGTACTTGGAAGTGAAAGTCTTAAGCAGAACAAAATATCAGTCAGCTTCTCAAGCTGCTAAGTTTCAGATAAGAATCTAAGACTAAATACAAAATTGGGAGTAAGAAGCATACAGAATAGCAATTCTGAATGAGGGGGCATCCTAGCACTGAGCAGTGGCCCCCATTCCTGTATCGTGAACACAGACTCCCCTGGCCTGGCTCCTCAGGCTGGGCAAGAGAGCCAGGGGAACATGATTTCATTCCATCTGGTCCTTGGCACTTATCTTCTTTTTGCTTTCTCTTGCAGTGCGAATCTGCTCATGCCCTGGTGTCCTCTCCAACTTTTCTTCCTAGCTATGCTGTTCATATTTCTTAAGTGCAAGGGTTCTGCACAGCATGTCACAGTTGGGACCAGTCACCGGTGGACACTTAATGAAGGGCATTTTAAATGCTTGGTTGTTCTCAGTGACCTCAATTGATTAGTTAGTACCATTCTGAGTTACGGTACAAATGTCTCAGTGAGTCCAAATTCTATTACAGGCTTGAAAAATTCTCAAGTTTACTATTCCTGACCAACCACTCCTTTGCTTAGCAACTGAAAGACACTTTCATTCCTTTTATCTTTTTTTTTTTTCAGCCTGACCAGACCAAAAGAGTGCTGGACTGTACGTCTGCGTCAGCGGGTTACCACTTCAGTACAACTCAAGCAAAACAATTTGAAAAAGTGCCAAACTATTTTGGGATTGGGCAGACAATAGTGACCCTTCATGATTCCATGAATAATGTAAACAGGGAACATATTGTTGAGGTCAAAGAGAAGGAGAAAAATTAAAAGTAATTGCCTGGAGAGAAAAAAGACGTGTAAGATTTTAGCAGGGCAAATGGCATTTGAAATGGAGATCATACTCTTGACACATTAAGTTTAGAGTTTGCTTTTCCAGTGGCAAACTGTGTTAACTGTAATTATTTGTCTTGAAGGTTTCTGACTTTGCACTCACAGAGCTGTACTGAGGTTTTCTGTCTAACTCATCCTTTTTGCTTTCTCTATTACCAAGTAATTATCCAATTACTTGAATAAAAATGGTGATGTGGTAGTTAATATAACTTGCTCCATTTCATCAAAACTATGTCAGAGCTTTTAATGAGGAGAATACTTGAAAAAAAACCCCAAGCTTTTTAAGGTCACCCTAGTTGATTGTGCAGTGGTGTCTCCTGATTCTCCCCAATATTTTATTGTGAAAAATTCAAACATACAGAAGAGTTGAAACAATTTTTTTAAGAGAACACTCATATATCCAACCTAAATTGTACAATTAAAACTTTTTCTATACTTGCTTTACCAACTCTCTAAACATCTATCCATCCACTAATCCATCTTATTTTTGGTGAATTTTAAAGAAAGTTGCAGACATCAGTACACTTTACCTCTAACCATATAGGCATGCACATCATTAGCTAGAATTCAATAATGATATGTGGTTCTTCTTTTAAAAAAAGTTTACTGTGATATAATTCATATACTGTATAATTCACCCTTATGGTTCCTTTATACATCAAGACTTTTAGTGAAGAAAATGTGGAACATTCTTTACGTCTATTTGTATTATATGTGTCAGATAACACTGTGGCTTTCAGATCTTCTGCTGATAAACACATAAAGCCACAAGTTTTGGAAAAACAAAAATTTCAAATTTGGATAAGACACAGACACTTCCTCCAACCCTAATAAAAGGAGAAATCTTGTTACTAGAATAATAGATAACATAATTATAAACCTCAACTTCAAATCTGAGTTATTTAGACAAATGACATTTCATCTATAGTCATTCCACAAAAACTGTCACTGCAGACTACGGGATTCAAATACTTTAAACTACTGCAGTTTTGCACCTACTTGCAGGTGCAGATTGCATTTTCCAAAGATAACTGCACAGCATCACCCATTCCACATGCTCTTGTTCAATGTGACTTGTACAGTGTGATCATGTGGCAGGTCTAATGCTTCTCCCCTTGAATCTGGGTGGCCTTGTGACTGTTTCAGTCAATAGAGGATGGCAGATGTGATCCTTTGTGATAGGTCATAAAAGGCCAGGCAGTTTCTACCTTGTTTTCTGGGACATTTGCCTTGTGGAGTTCTAATCAGTTCAACCACATGAAAGAAGAGGCTACCATGCCGTAAGGAAACCCAGGTCACATGGAAAGGCACATGGAAACATGCTCCAAAGGACAGCCTCAACTGAAGTCCCAGCTGACAGCCAGCATGCACCACCAGACATGTGAGTGAAGAAGCTCCTATTTGATTCCCACCTTCAGTCATCAAATTTTCCAGCTGAGAACCTAGACATCATGGCACAGTGCATCCATGGAGCATAGCTGCTGTATCCTATTCAAATTCCTGACCCACAGAAACCCTGGCTGTAACAAAATTATTTTTTTACATCACTAAGTTTTGGTGTGGTTTGTTACACAGCAATAATAATAACCAGAACAGCTCTTCTCTATCTCCTACCATACAAAACACACCAAAAGGCTCCACTTGTTTTAAAAGGAATATGTAATTTTTGTTTGGGAGGACACCTGCATATAGAAAATACATTAAAAGGGTCATATACCATGATCCAGGGATGCAGAGATGATTTAACACCCACAAATTAATCAATGTGATATACCACACTAACACAATGAAGGATGAAAATCATATGATCTTTCAATAGATGCAGTAAAAGTATTTGAGAAAATTCAAAATCCATTCATGGTAAAAAGAACTCTTAACAAAGTAGGTATAGAGGGAACACACTTCAACAAAATAAAGGGCATATATGACGAGTAATATCATATTCAGTGGCAAAATGTGAAAAGTGTTTCCTCTAAGATTGGAACAAGACAAGGATGTTCACTCTTGCCACTTTTATTCAACACAGTACTGGAAATCCTTGCCAGAGCAGTGAGGCAAGAACAAGGAATAAAAGGCATCCAAATCAAAAAGGAAGAAGTAATACTGTCTCTATTTTCAGATGACATGATACTATGTAAAGAGAATTCTCAAGACTACAAAAAACTTTTAGAATATTCTATAAATGAATTCAGTAAAATTGCAGGCTACAAAATCAATATATAGAAATCAGCTGCATTTTAATACACTAACAATGAGCTGTCAGAAAGAAAAATTTTAAAAATTCCCATTTACACAATTACATCAAAAGAATAAATATCTAGGAATAAATTTAACCAAGGAGGTGAAAGATCTATACACTGAAAACTGTAAAACACTGAAGAAAGAAATTGAAGAAGACACAAATAAATGGAAAGATACTTTCTATGCTCATGGATTGGAAAAAATAATATTGTTAAAATGTCCATACTACCCAAAGCAATCTACAGATTCAATGCAATCTCTACCAAAACTCCAAAAGCATTTTTCACAGAAACAGAACAATCCTAAGTTTGTATTAAGAAACAAAAGACTTTGTATAGTCAGAGCAATCTTGAGAAAGAAGAACAAAGCTAGAGGCATCACACTTCCTGATTTCAAACTATACTGCAAAGCTATAGTAATGAAAACATTATGGTATCAGTAATAAAAACAGACACAAAGATCAGTGGAACAGAATGAGAGCTGAGAAATAAATCGACACACACAGCCAATTAATTTTTGACAAAGGAGCCAAGAATGTGCAATGGAGAAAGAACAGTCACTTCAATAAATGGTGCTGGGAAAACTGGAGAGCCACTTGCAAAAGAATGAAACAGGTTCCCTATTTTACGCCATACATAAAAATCAACAAAATGTATTAAAGACTTGAATGTAAGACATGAAACTGTAAAACCTCGAAAAGAAGTAATAGAGGGTAAGGTCCTTTACACTGGTCTTGGCAATGATTTTTGGATATGACACCAAAAGCAAAGGCAATTAAAACAAAAATAAACAAGTGGGATTAAATCAAAAAGCTTCCAAAACCAAAAGAAAAGGAAACCATCACAAAATTGAAAAGGCAGCCTAGAGAGTGGGAGGAAATATCTGCAAAAGATAGACCTGATAAAGAGTTAATATTAAAAAAATATAAAGAACTAATCCAACTTAATAGCAAAAAGATAAACATTTGATTAAAAAATGGGCAGGAGAATTGAACAGACGTTTTCCAAACAAGACATACAAATGGCCAATAGGTACATGAAAAGGTGCTCAACATCAGTAATCATCAGGAAAATGCAAATTGAAACCACAATGAGATACCACCTCACATCTATTAGAACAGCTGTCAAAAAAGATAAAAGATAACAAATATTGGCAAGGAAGTGGAGAAAAGGGAACTCTCATAAATTCTTCGTGGGAATACAAATTAGTGCAGTCACTATGAAAAACAGTATGGAGGTCCCTCAAAAAATAAAATATTGAACTACACAATCCACTAATTCCACTTCTGGGTAAATATTAGAAGGAAATTAAGTTACTATCTCAAAGAGATATCTTTATCTTCATGTTTCACTGTAGTACTTTTTACAATAGCCAAGATATGGAAACAACCTAAATGTCCACTGATGGATGAATGGATGAAGAGCATGTAGCATAGATACAGAAAAGAATATTATTCAGCCATAAAAAGAAAATGTTGCCATTTGTGACATGAATAGACCTTGAGGGCACTATGCTAAGTGCAATAGTCAGACAAAGACAAATACTGTATGATTTCACTTTCATGTGGAATCTGAAAAACCTGAACTTAGAACAGATTGGTGACTGTCAGAGGCAAGGGGTTGGGGGAGGGTGTGGGGGAAAATGGGTGGAGATGGTCAAAAGGTATAGACTTCCAGTTAGAAGATATAAGTTTTGGGGATGTAATGTACAGCCTGGTGATGAGAGTTAACAATACTGTATTGCATATTTGAAAGTTGCTAAGAGATTAGATCTTAAAATTCACACCAAAAGAAAAAATTTGTAACTTTGTGAAGGATATTAACTAAACTTATTATGGTAATCACTTTGTTTTATATATATAAATGTGTGTATATATATATATATACATACTTACATACACACACACATATAGCAAATCATTATATTGTGTACCTTGAATTCAATGGTATATGTCTATTATATCTCAATAAAACTAGAAACAAAGAATTATATAATTTTTGTTTGGCAGGTATGTTGCATAAAGACAATACCTTGGAAGATATCACCTCAGCTGGTTAATATTAAGTTCTGTATTTAGGTATGTAGAAATTTTTATAAAGTGCTGCTCTAAGAATTTCATGATATTTGTTGATTAGTTCCAGCCACTGACTCGGCAATAATGCTAGTTGTCTTTATTAGGGACTAAATACAGCCTAAACTAACATGCAAAAAAGGAATTTAGTTGACTGTGAGCTCAATGAGTCAACTATGGACATGGTTACCAAAAAAACTAATGTATTTCCAGGTTCATAAATAGAAGCACTATCCCAGTGTCATGGATTCCTTTGGCAGTGTGGTAAAGCCAGTGAACTCCTTTTCAGAATAATGCTCTTAAATGTAAAAATACATTAGATCATAAAGGAAACAAACTATATTGAAATGTCATCAAATAATAAACATTTTTGATCTAGCAATATCTGTACTTTTTAAAAAATTAACTCTCCTAAATAACAAGAATATCAGTGGGCCTAATGTCTACCAAAGGAGAGGAATAGAAATGATATTCTGAGATATCTCCATAGTCATAAACTTACATGAAAAAATCTGTGATCTCTACTGATGAAGTCATGGTTATTGCCAAGGCTACTGTGGCTTGTTGCCTATATTTATAATTAAGAAAATACTAAATTTCAGTGGGAGGTTAGTGAAAACAAAGAATTCTCTTCTACCCAAGTTCCTGGAACCACTAAATTTTATCCACGGATCTCTTACTCTTAAATCTCAATAGGACAAGTATTTATGATTTCATGGGTTTATGGCATTCCCAGCCTCCTCATTCAATTTTCCCTTTCTTTGTAGCTGTGTATTTAATAGTTGGGGAGAAAGGTTAGAACAAAAGATGCATGACTCCAGTTCCAGAGAAGTTTCTTATATTCAGAATTGTCAGTTGTCTTCTCACCAGTCAATAAAATTCCACCCATTATTCCAGGCCTAGTTCAAGCCCTACTTTCTCTAGTAAGGTGATAGGCTCTATAATGTCTTTTCTCTGCATTCTTACTGCAGTTGGAGTCAGTTTACCCTCATTTTTGCACCTAGTTTCTTTCATCTACCATCAGTTTGTCTCCTCACCTAGGCAGGAAGTCTACAGGAGTTGAGAGTGTTTGTCATTTTGCATTACTCAAAGCATATTGCTAGGTACACTGTACAATGTCCATCCTCCTGGTGATGCTGACCAGCTGTGCAAATCACCCATATGGCTGTGGGAAAGTGAGACTACATGCATTCTTTACTGTCACTGTCAACTACAATGGACCACTGAGGATGGGCTATACAAAGTGTGTCCCTGATACTAATAATAACACTTCTGTGGCATGTATATGCCAGATACTCTTCTAAGCATTAATCATATTCATTAATGTTCTTATCAGCTCCATGATGTAGGTATTACATTTATCTCCATTTTACAAACAAGGGAACTGAGGCACAGACAAATTAGTCAAGAGATAAAATATGAAACTAGGCATTCTTTTTCAGAGCTGGTGTACTTCACCACTACACTGTACTGCCACTCAGGATATTCATGAATACAAGAAATCCTTGAATGTACCTGTAAGTTTAACATGAAATCACTCATTTGACAATTAGCTTTTCTTCTGCTGAACTCCTATTTCCATTCACTCAGCCCTTATACTGTTAGAATTTTATTACAATAATAGCAGCTATCATTTACTGAGTGCTTGTTATGTGCCAGATCCTGAGCTAAGTAACTTCATGGGTAGTTAATTTGGATAACAACCTTATGAGGCAGAAAAGGAAACCAAGGCTTCTACATAGTAAAAGATCAAGGATTCTAAAGAGCAAGGCTGTTCTAATTCAACCTTAAAAGTCTACGCTATACAACTTTTCTATGTGTTTTTGTCTTATTTCTACAACAAGATTGAAAATTCTTTGAAGGCAAAGATTATGTCTCCTACTTGCTTGTTGATTCCATAATACTTTGAATGCCTTGATCCTAATCAACATTGAAAACAATGTTTCTTGACTGATGGATACATCTGACACTACAGAATTCAGCATGGTGTAGTACAAAGACATTGGGGTCTCTCTGTGTGTCATCTGGAAGTTACCTAACGTCTTTCAGCTTCAGTTTCCTTATCATTAAAGGGAGTAAAATACACTTAATTATAGGAGTGTTTAAAGATTAAAAGGCAATAATATCTGTAAAATATTTATTATAATGTCTGTCACATAGCAGGTACTCAAAAAAATGCTGGTTTCCTACTCCCTTCTTTGAAATACAATCTTTGGGCCACGTCTACAATGACTGATTTTAGTAAACAATTTTGTAAAAATGCTTATATTTGGTTGTGCAATTGTTGAAACCTTTTTCCCTTTTCTCAAAGCCAGCTGAAATGATGAAACTATTAGTTTATTTTAAATCACAGAAAGAATTCCTTTCTGAGCCAATGAAAAAGTTCTCTCTCTATGGTCTATTGAACTCTATAGTCTACATACTGATGAGCAAATATGAATGAAATGTATGGTAGACAGAATAATGGTCCCTCAAAGATGTCTGTATCCTAATACTCAGAATCTGTAATATGTAACTTTACATGGCAAAGGGGGATTAAGGTTCCACGTGGAATTAAGGTTACTAATCAGTTGACCTTAAAATAGGGAGAATACCCAGGTTTCTCCCAGTGGGCCCAATGTAATCACAAGCATCCTCAAAAGTGAGAGAGAGAGTTAGAAGAGAGAATCAGAGGGATGGCAGTGTAAGAAAAACTCAGTCCAATGTTGCTGGCTTTGAAGATGGAGGAATGGAATCATGAGCCAATGCATGCAGATGGCCTCTAGAAGCTGGAAAAGGCAATGAAATGAATTCTCCTGTAGAGCCTCCAGGAGGAATTCAGCCCTCCTGATTCAATGATTTTAGCCCTGTAAGACTCATTTTGGATTTCTGTCCTTCAGAACTGTGAGAAAGTAAAATTGTATTGTTTAATCCACTAAGTGTGTAGTAACTTGTTATAACAACAATGGTAAAGTAATACTGCATGTAAATAATATCACAAAATTGGAATTGTTCAAAAACAAATATGTTGTGATTTTAAACAACTTTCAAGTGACCTTATGAATAAAAACAGTGATATTTCTCTAGATGATTATACTGGGTAGAGAGGTCAAGCAAAGCACAATGTAGTAAAATCATTATAGGTTTATTACTAACATTTGTTTTTAATTAGCTATGGTAGACAAAATTTTTTCTTTGCAATTCATTCTTTAGTCACTAGAAATGTCCTTCTATTTGTGAACATGATGAGCAAAGAATAAGGAAAGAATTCTAATTACAACAGGAAAGGTTTTTGTTTGGGCAAGGAGAAGGTATTTTGATGCTGTCATTCCAAAACCTAAAATACTTCTTTGGCTAGTTAGTATGAAACTGCATTGCCTGGCTGTCAAATCCTCCCATCTTATCAAACGTAACTACTTTTACATACAAACATGAAACTTCTGATCGAAGCATGTTGGTCTCTTCTATACCATCAAAGACTCTGCTCATTTCTAAATCTAAGTGATCTCCTTCTCTAAGCATCCGCAGCACTCATATTCTCTACCTGCATTTTAGCTTCTATCTCACATTATTCTCCATCATTTGCATGTTATTCATGATTATTTCAGGTTTGTATGTTTTGTTTCCCTGTTAGTTCCTTGATGACTGATGATGGTTGATGGGCATGCAGGGGTTCGTTATGTTAGTTTCTACTTTTGTATATGTTTTAAATTTTCTATAATGAAAAGTTAAAAAAAAATTGAGAGGCACCCTACTTTCTGTAATTTCTATGTTTCTCCTTTCCTATCACTGTAAAGTTGGTTGAGTTGGTTTTGCCTTTACAGTTATACCTCTTTTGACTGATGAAACATGATGTAAAATGTATGATACTATGCTCAAAGGGGCATGGCCTTATTCAATATAACAGTAGATTTCTATAAATTAGTGTACAGTATTCAAGATAAAACTTTCCCTGTTGCTCAGTAAAGAGGAGCATGAATAATTGAATTCACTGGTTAATTGTTTATGTAATCTTTGAAACCTTTGCTTTAATGTTATTGATACAGGATTCCTTGTTAGCATATTTCTGGCAAGAAATGATGGAGGCAGAAGGTTTTCGTCAACATTTAATAAAGAAAAAGTTAGAATCAATAGTAAAACTTACTATTGGTAGTTTATACTATAAAGTATTAACAACATAAAATGTTAATTAATTTCTAATTCTCTATTCTATTATTTAGATTTCATGAAGGTTGATTGGACTTGATCCATCATTTTACGGAAAATTAATTATTTCAAATACATGCACCACTTTATGCAACCTGCCTGATTTGCATTGAGGAAAATTCAGCAGAAGTAATTGAGGCACAAGCAAATACTGGCACTGACTGAACTCAATTTTCATTCCAAATTTCTGCAAAATCCCAAGGCACAACAATATCAGATGCAAGGGGGAAAACAAACAAAAGCAATGTGAAAAGGGAACATGAAGAGAGAATATTACAAGAATCAGAGAACAAAGGGACTGCAAAACTATTTTAGTGCCATAGATGAGCAGTGAGGGCTTCATTCAGGCAAGGTGGAATAAGATATCATATGGCATCCTGACAATTGATGTCTTCATTTAAATGTAAGAATTTACATTCTAATTAGAAAGAATTTACATCTTAATCAGAGGCAGCTGTATTATCTTGTTACTGTTTTTTTCAAAGGTAATGAACTAAAGTACTGCTGTGCTTTTTCAACCAGAAACTAAATAGACAGCATCCAGTGTTATTTTATAGCTTACCTGCTGTAAGCTGTTATTAATATTTTCAAAGATTAAATTTCCAACTAAAATCTTTTAAAAATGAAAATTGTATTAGACATCACTAGAATAGTATGACAAAGGCTTCTTCAAAGTATTTAAACAAATCCTTTTCTAACTTGTGTTTTAAATGTTCTTATTTATCAAGTTAATAGAAGCCTCTCATGATTTATTAATATAATATTGTTTTCATTTGAGAGGATGCAGAAAAGATACTAAAGCAGGTATGTATAATATTCTGTTGTTCTTAAGCTTACCTCTGGTTATAACAGGCTGTTTACTAAATGTAAAACTACCTATCAAGAGTATTCTTTTTTTCTTCCTATGATGTTTAATGAGGAAAGGTAACAAATATGTATAACTGAATGTTTTGCTTGTTTTATGCTATTTTGTTACTACATTAATAACATTTAAAAATGTAATGCTTCACAAGTAAACACAATTCTAATGGTGTCCAGGATTGCCATAGTTAGTGAAATTAAAGGAAATAATGCGTTCAAATTCACACTGTTCTATTCTAGATTGTTCATAATGGTAGCTCGACCTAGGTATTGATAGTTGGTGATATCTTTGCAAAATCAAGCCCATCATTCATGTGAGAATCAGCATGAGCTCACTGACCCATGGTTTAGAAGAAATTGGGCTTGGCCTACAAGAAATCAAGCAGGAGAAAATTACAAGTGTTAATAAAAATGTAAAATGCAACCTTTGTCCCTAGCACTAGGCATCTTTAGGTTATTGAT
Source organism: Vicugna pacos (assembly GCF_048564905.1). Lineage (NCBI taxonomy): Eukaryota > Metazoa > Chordata > Mammalia > Artiodactyla > Camelidae > Vicugna > Vicugna pacos. The sequence continues at coordinate 49,330,925 of NC_132996.1, read as the reverse complement.
ACTTCTTTTCATCAGCTACATCATTAATATGAAGTTGTAGTATGGGCCAGTTTTTAATTTGCAGGTTTATGATTTAATTCATTATATACTTCTTTTTTCATTAAAGTGTAGAGAAGGAAAATAAAAAAAGGACTAGAGCCGTATCTACCAGTCTACAAAATAAATGACTAATGTCGTTAATTTGGTCAAAATATTTGATTTAAAAAATTATAGAGTCTACAATAATTCTGAGGTCCATATTTATCTTCATCATTATTATTGACTTTCTGGATCCATACGTATGACAGAAAAACAGATCACATATGAATGTGCTATATTTTAAGAAATGAATGACAGAATAATTTCAGGTAGATTAAAAAAAAAGATGAAATTAATTTTAAGGTGGCATTTTCCTAACCTGGGCCACTCTGATGACAAAGAGGAGATAATTATTAGTTCACTGGTGCTTTTCTTGTATTTCCACTAAAGACAATTTATAGAGGAAATGATTCAGATGGGCCTGACTGAATTACTGGCTCTGAAAGATGGCTTTATACTGCTGTCAGAAACCGTCAGCCCACTTTTGAAAGGTTTATTTGTCTATGATTTGTTATGAGGGCACCCAACACTCACCACATAGTACACACAGTGCCTTCATTTTCAAAAGTATCTCAGATAAGTTTTTGATTATCCCTCAGTCTATGGAACCTGTTTGCTTTTTTGAAAAGAGTGTCTACAAATAAAGTACATTTTGCTTTTTATATTTACGTATGGTTTAGTGTAATATCCTTTGCGTTACAGAGTATCAGAACGTTGTGTCTACCATCACCAGTTTTCTTCTTGGCCCCAAGGTTACTGTAACCATAAATACTCATATCCAATCTAAAAGAGCATAATAAAACATATGTCTCCTCTTGCTCTGTCTCTTGTTACCCGGTAACTTTGGGCTTGGATTATCACAATTGTTTCTTCAATAGCTTCTTGCTTATAGTTATTTTTTCATCAAATACCTCCTTCATGGAACTGAGAGCCTAAAGTCATGGGTTCTAACCACCCTTATGATACTATAAACTCTGTTAGTTACACAGTATAGAAAAGACATGAATTCTAATCCTGATTCTGTCACTATCTGGGTCTTATATTTCTCATTTGTAAAATGAATAGGTGTGAAATGTTTATTTTAATGGACTCTTTTCTTAAAATTAAACAACTCCATTCTTACTCGTTGTGTTTTAGTTATTTCATGCCTATTCACTTACCATTTTTCTTTCAACCCCAACCCAAAGTGCATTTTTGTCTCTTTCTGGCCATCCAGATTCTGTTCATTTTTCAAGATCTGATTCAAACTTTATCTTCCTCACAATGCTGCTTTGCTAATTCTGGTCAATCAACAATAATTCCCCCTCTCTCTAATTCACATATTCAACAAATACTTACTGAGTACCTACTTTGTATCAGGGTGCTGGGGATGCAAGGAATAAATAAGAGAAACGTGGCCCCTGCACTAAAAGAGCTTACAATGTCGTAGGGAAGACAGATAAGGCACTATAACAAAGATTAAAGATTGTGCTAAGTACAAGGAAGACGACAAACAGCTTGCTGAGGGAATGTGCACAACACATATTACTTACACATGTGATTAGAGAACGCTTATTTCCTATAGCATTCTCGACATTTAGTAATAACTAACAATTTAATCTGTATTTATCTTGAATTGGCATTTAACTTAGCCTGGGTGTAAATCTTCCTTCCCCAAACTAGACTGCAGTAACAATGACACTTATTGTTGCAGGTAACATAAATTGAGTATTTAAGATGTGCTAGCTATTGTACTGGACAATTCATATGCATTTTATCATTTAATCCTTAGAACAAGGTGGGTATTTTTATTATTACCCCATTTACTCAACATGAGGAAAAAGGGACTCAGAATTAAACTAAGATACTTGCTTAAAGCCAGACAGTTAGTAAGTGGCAGAGCTGGGACTAAAATCCATGTCTGGAAACACCAAAGTGTGCTATATTAATTACCATGATAAACTCCCTCTTGGAGACAGGAAGCATATTTAGAAGGTTTTAGTATCAGTCACTTGCACATACCAGGCACTTAACACTTAACACTTATTGGCTTTTTCAGTAGGCATTACACTTCCCTGGAGACAGCTTCCCTGTTGTCAGGATAAACTTAATCGGCCTCCAAAGAATTTTCTTGGAGACAGACTCTTGGATTGAAAATCTGGGGTAAAAGTACTTCTAACCTAGTTTCTAACATGGCTTCCTATCATTTTATTCCCAGCTGGTACCAAGCTATTGTATGCCCAACGTCTTCCTACTCAGGATACTAGGTTCTGGGTGAACCCCACACCAGCAATTGCCCATTTTGAGCTTATATTCTTTCGCTCAAATGACTGTGACTCAATTCCTGAAAATATTCAGTGACAGGATGTATAGATCATAGAATTATTAAACAGTACAAAATTTTATAAAGTCAACTAACCAAAGACCCCCCTTTCAAAGAGCTGAAATTAGGTTTTTAATGTTTTAAAGACCAAAAGGATGTGCTGCCAAAGGAAAGTTTGTATTTTCATTTCAAATGCAAAAGAAAAATGGGGAAATTAGTCACATTTGAATTTCAAACAAAACTGTGAATGCCAATAACAACTTTCTTTGTATACTTACTCACTTACACTAACAGTGGAGACCTTAGGCATGGATAATCCAAAAGGGCAGGTTAAAGAAAAAAGTATATACGATTTAGAATGTGCTCCAGTATCATTTTTATTGTAATTTTCTTAGGAAGAAGTTAGAAGTTAGCTGGCTTCTCTAACTTTCTTGTTTAGAACTTCTTCCCCACTGCTGGGAAAGACCAGCACACTTTCGTAGGGCATCAGAACTGTTGAAATCAGAGCTTAAAAAGGCATCAGTTTATAAATTTGTTGGCTCTCATTTTACTGGGATTAACTGATAACTTTTTCTCTTCTATAGCTGACCAGATTATAGTAAATAAGTATTTTATTTATATATTTATTTAGCTTTATTCAGGTATAATTGATACACAAGAAATTGTACACATTTAATGTGTATATCTTGATGAGTCTGGACATATGCATTCACCTTAATATCATCACCACAATCAAAGAACTAAACATATATATCATGTCCAAAAATGTCCTAGCACTCTCCTGTGGTGATTTTTTTTGAGGGGGTGTGGTAAGAACATTTAACATGAGATCTACCCTCGTAACGTATTTTAAAGTGTACAATACATTATTGTTAACTGTAAGTGCTATGCTATAATGGATCTCTAGAACTTACTGATCTTGCATAACAGAAATTTTATACCCATTGAGCAACAATTCCCTACTTCCCCTGTCCCCAGTCCCTGACAACCACCATTCTATTCTCTGCTTCTATGAGTTTGACTATTTTAGATACCTTATGTAATATTTAAATAAAAAGGTTCTTGGTTAAGGAAATGATGTGACATTGTCAACAAAAACTTGAAATATCTGAAACTGATAATCTGAAATGTGGATAATACACTTGTAGATAACTGAGAACTAGCTTTTAAAATTTTGCCTTTAATTGCATGCTGCTAAAATTTTAAAATCTAAATTTAAATATCAGAGTTACATGTCATGGACTTATATGAAAAACATCTGAGATAAGACAGAACTCTTTAATGGCTTTGTTGTGTATCAGAAACAAAGAAACTACCCACAGGATAACTCTAAGCGTAAGGAACAAAAAAGGAAGTAGTCAAGATACTTTTAAGATGAATAAATGAGAAATCAGAAAACAAATAGATTAATAAAGTAAAAACAGAACACAGGAATAAAACATGGTTCATTAGTCTACATGACTGAAACAAATTATTTCTATTTATTTACTTTTAAAGAAATTCTTTAAAAATAAAATTTAAGAGCTAAGATAATGACCCTAGGTAGCTACTGAATTCCCCAAGGCACAAGGAAACCCACTCCCAGAAGACAACTGCTGGCACTCTCCACCTGGGAACATATCCTGTCATCCCCTGAGACCCTAAAGGAAGAATAAGACAGGCTACAATAAAAGGAAATAGATGTCCATATGATCCACATTCATCTCAAATACAAAGACAGAAGCCTAATTAAGAATCACTCAACATTTAAACATGTAAGTATCCAGGGATACTCAACAAACAGAACTTACACCCAATGAGATAGTTTATAAAGTACATGGAAGATGACTTTACAATAGAATTAATATCCTCAAAGGGTTGTAAGATGGACTGTTAGGAAAAGAACCAATCAGAAGACATAGAATACAATAATGCGACTGTCAAAACCAAAAAAGTCCAACTGACTAACAAAAGGAACACAACTGATGAAGGGCTTAGAGCCAGAAGATAGAGAGTAAAGAGATTCTTTCTAGGATATAAATCAAAAGCAAAGAAAATCAAAAAGAGAAAAGTTAAAAGATATGGACATTCAGTCCACAAACTTCAACATCTGTGTAATAGGCATTTTGAAGAAGAGAAGAAAGAGAATGGCAAGGAGGAAACAATCTGCATATAAAAATGGTAACTAATTACGTTACAAGACCAAAGGAGAAAAAATTAGTAGCAGAAGAAATACTCAATTAAAGACAATAGAATGAAGCATCTTTTAACTGAAAAATGAGACCTCCCAAATATCTAAAACAAATTTCTTTTTTAATGGTAAGATAATACAACAAATAACATTAAAATTAGGAACAAAGATTGATGCCTTATTTTACCAATATATTTAATATTATACTGCAAGTCCTAGACAATGTAGTTGGACAATAGAAACATATGTATAAATATCAAAAAGGAGAGACAAATGATCATTATTTGTAGACCAAATGATCATTCCCTATAAAATCCAAAAGACTCAACTGAGAAACTAACAGCATTAAGGAGATAGCTCAAAAAAGGAACTGAATACAAGAGCAACATTTAAGCATCAATACAAAAGCATAATGAAACAAAAAAAGATCCCATTCACAATTGTTAGAAAAAACCCTCACAAGCCATTTAGAAATGTCTTATAGAAAATGTGTAATGACCATTAACTCCTTTTACAAATATTTATAGAATAGGCAACAGGAATACAAAGATAAGAAAAAAATAATGACAGATTCATGGTATGTGACCTCACAGAGTTATTGAAGTATCTTGGGGTCAACAACTTCAAAGAATTACACCAGGAAACATAAAAATTATAAACTGTTAAGTGCTACAGAGGTACATGGTGCTTTGAGAGAAACTGATTAAGTTAGCAAGGTTGTAGAAGTTTCCCTGAGGTAGAAATTATTCTGGTAGCTGCAGAAAGAATTATCTGGAGGAGGGGAGGAACTGTAAAAGTTATCCCAGGAAGAAAGCAAGTGCAAAGGCCTTGTGGCAGAAGAGAACAATGTTATTTTAAGAAACTAAAACTAAAAAACTAAAAGGATGTGTGGTAGGCAGTATAATGCCCTGGCTTACCCCCAAACATGTCTATGTCCTAATCCCTGGAAACTGAGTATGTTATACATGACTAAAGGGACATTTCAGCTGTGATTAAGTTAATGATCTTGAGATAAGGAGATTGCCCAGGGCCCACTATAATCACAAGAATCCTTATAAGAGGAAGGCATGAGTGTCAAGTCAGAGAGAAGGCTATGTGATGAAGGAAGCAGAGGCTAGAGTGATGTAGCTATGCTATGCAGAGGCTATGTGGATAAGCTAAGCAATGCTGGCAGCCTTTAGTACTGGGCAAGGCAAGAAATGGATTCTCCCCAAAGGAGACCCTCCTACACTGCTGGTGGGAATGCAGTTTGGCACAGCCATTATGGAATACAGTATGGAGATTCCTTAAAAAACTAAAAATAAACTTACCCTATGATCCAGCAATCCCACCCTGGGCATATATCTGGAGGAAATTCTAATTCAAAAAGATACCTGCACCCCAATGTTCACAGCAGCACTATTTACAATTACCAAGACCTGGAAGTAACCTAAATGTTCACTGACAGATGATTGGATAAAGAAGATGTGGTATATATACACAATGGAATACTACTGAGCTATAAAAAAAGAATAAAATAATGCCATTTGCAGCAACATGGATGGATCTGGAGATAGTCATACTAAGAGAAGTTAGTCAGAAAGAGAAAGAAAAATACCATATGATATCATTTATATATGGAATCTGAAAAAATAAGATAAATGAACTTATTTACAAAACAGAAACAGACTCACACACATAGAAAATAAACTTGTGGTTACCGGGGGGAAAGGCGGGAGGTGAAGGGATAAATTGGGAGTTCAGGATTTGCAGATACTAATGTATGTAAAACAGAAAAACAGCAAGGTCCTGTATAGCACAAGGAACCATATTCAATACCTTGTAATAGCCTATAATGAAAAAGAATGTGAAAAAAATACATATGTATGTACGTATAGCTGAATCACTATGCTGTCCATCAGAAATTAACATTGTAAACAACCATACTTCAATTGAAAAAAAGAAAGAGAGAAAGAAATGGATTCTCCCCTAGAGCCTTTGGAAGGAACTACTGTTGCTGATACCTTGATTTTAGTCCAGTGAGACTAATTTTACAAAGATCTCTAGAACTATAACATAGTAAATTTGGGTAATATTGAGCCATTAAATTTGTGTTAATTTTGTAAAGTAGCAATAGGAAACTAATACAGAATTAGTCACCTATTATTTGCATAATGTAAAGAAAAAAGAAAACGTCAATTATTAAAGCGGAATTGATCAGTTGTACCATGAAATTATATGACATACATGAATTGTAGAAGACATTATAAAAAGCCACATGGTTATACAGCAGATAGTGGAAAGTACTGATACGCAAGTCTATTAAATTTTCCATACATATATGACCACAAAGATGATTTACTATTTATTAAATGATTTACTAAACTATTGGTATATAGAAGTGTATTTTCAATAGGTTATATCTGGTAAAATGAAGCCTTTGATTAGTTGATATCTTCAAACTGAATATCAAGGATATTAATTATATAGTATCCCAAGTAATATGAATTTTATGATTTATTTCATATATGCACACATATGAAATTAATTCATATATGAAGTTACATGTGATATTAAATATCATGTATTATGCATAAAAACACATCATTCTAAAAATTTGACATGCAGAATGTCAAACACTTGTGATGTTTAAACAACACGAAGATGAATTTAATACATATTTCTTGCCTCTAGAGAAATTAATGGACATTTTGATAATATGGCCTATTTTTTTCCATTCAAAGAATAAAATTTAAAACAAGACGTAACCATCATTATCACTTATTAAGAGATAATAATAACTAGACTATATTTACAGTTAAATTTTAACCTTTGTAATATTTTTTGGAGAAATTATTAAGATGTCAAATAGATTCTACACCTGTATGTTTCAAGTCTATACAGCAATAGTTTTTAAAAGTATGTTTGTCTCAACTTACAATTCCTAATGATAAAACAATTAAATATAGGTATATTTATATAGTGACTTTTAAAGACTTAATTTTTAGATATCAGAAAATAATCTTTAAGTCATAAACTACTGTATATTAAACAATTATAGTGTTTTCTTTCAAGTAAATTAGAATTTGTTTCAAGAAATAAAAATGAATTGTGTCTTCTGTTTGAATCAACCACATATGGTTTTTAGTAGCTGAGAAGTTTTTCTAATTTCAAGCAGTTACAAAAATCCACAATACAAGAATAGGATCTAAAATGCTAAGAGAGAATTTGCTTTGATGCATTTGTGATAAGACAATTACATTGCAAACTTAATGTTTTGTTTTTTTGAATACTCTATTACTATTGTAAGCAGAACAAATGCACAGATGGCACGGGCCATAAAAATTTAATTAAGCTTTACAATATCGCTCCTATCAGATTTCAGAAATGTGCTCTAGCTTAAGTTAGAGTGCCAAATGTGTGAGTGCATATAACATTTTTGAATTTTAAGTTTTTGGATAAATATGTGAAAGCTGACATTATTTAGCTGTTTCATGCTATTTCCATTTCCCTCCATGTTCTTGGCCTTCAGTTTCAAGCAATTTGAGAATTATTTTAGGAGAGGGCATATTAACTAAAACAAACAAAAAACAATCGTATTAAATCTTCCTTTTCAATCAGAAAATGCTCTGATTTCCTTAAAAAAAAAAGATGTGCAATTATCACCATAGAAATCACACTATTGCTCTAGGACAGCTGGAAAACCACAGCCAAGGCACAAGGTGTCAGAAGAGAAAAGACTGAGGAGATAAACTTTTGAGGTTCTTTTTTGTCTAGTTCTCTTGCATTTCAATAAAACGGTGGTAACAGCAATTAGGTAACTGCCTCAAATTCTCTCATAAATGAAGCAGGGTATAAGTATATAAATTATGTGAAAAAGGTATATTCAGACTTTGAAAAACACTGGTTAATCTTTTTGATTAATAGTAATTGCTTAAATCTAGCAGTCCCATGGGATTTATCAATAAAGAAACTAAGTTTGAAAAGTGTTAGAGCTGTTGTAGGCTCTCTGGGGATATCTGGGTAACAAGGGTTGTTCCACATAAATGCCAGCACACTGCATGCCTTGCTTAGCAAGGCCTGGGAGGCTGAAGTGGTCCTAAGAGATCAAACCCAGGGTCACAGGATCCTTTGCATGTGTCACGTTTAGTAGTCAAGTAAACAAAGAGACTGCAGGCAGTGTCTACAAGATCCATATACCCATTTATGCAGCCCCCAAAAGATGACCAAGAACCGAAAGTAATTTTGGTGCGTTAATTAATTCATCTACAATGTCTAACAAAAAGTGCTAGCAGCTATAATTTCTTAAGTGCTCTCTCTGAATTTCACTGTGTGCTAAGTGCTTTACATGAATAATACTCATTTCCCAATAAAAATTTTATATTAACTACTCCTTATAAGAACCTTTTGAATAGGCATTATTATCATTATTTCATACCTAAGACAATTGGAATTTAGAGGGGTTGAGTACCTTACACAAGGTCACACAGCTAAAGAGAAAGCTGCAGTCAATTAAAAAAAAGTAACTTCTAGGAATTTTTTTATACCCAGAATGTAACATGTTACTATCTAACATAGTAAAAGTAGGTAAAGTCTATTAAATGGATAAGTAGTGTATGTTATGGTTAAATACTAAATGCTAGCTAACTGTTTATGGAGAGGAAGAATCATTTACAGAGGAAAAATCATGAATCAGATTTTAAATATACTGTATACCTATGAAAAATTTACATCAAATTTACCATTTAACTATTTTAAGTGTACATTTCAGTGTCATCAAGGACATTTATACTGTTGTACAACCTCACCACCATCCACCTCCAAAACTTTTTCATCACCCAAACTGAAACTCTATACCCATTAAATAATAACCTCCCTTTCTCCTCTCTTCATATGTATATTTTAATTCACCTCTACCTATTTAATTAAAATCTCAGAATGTTAGTGCTTAAAGCTCTTCTGTTTAAGCATGCACAAGCATATTATAATCCCAGGTACCTGTTATGCAATTACAGGAGACTACAAAGTTTATTTTTGGAAATGCAATTATAATTTTATTTACTAAAAAGTAGATTTGGAAGGACAAAAAGAAATATAATTCATCAGTATATTATTTGCTCTGAACGGGGGCTAACAGTTGTCTCTGGCTATAATTTATAAAAACTAAGGATTATATGCTAAGAAACAAAGGTGCACTGACATGTTGCTTATAAAATGTTTTTGTTTATCTCCTTTTCAAAAAGAAAAAAATGTTGTCTTTACTGATCTTTGAAAATATATCTCTCATTTTGTTCGGTAAAATAAGAATTATCAAGGCTCAGTTCAGAATAATAGATGAAAATGTGCATATTTATAATCTGCAAAACCATTAAATCTATAAATCTCTTAAGTTAGTAAACTGAAAACACAGGAAAAGAAGTAAGTGATTCGGCCATCAAGATACAGGAATAAGAGTGGAAAAAAAGCAGTTTTAAAACCCAGGAGACACAGCTATGTAAAAAAATACGTTCAGGCCATAGCTCTTGACATTTATTTAAAATAGTTTTGACATTATTTAAAATAGGACATTGAATATTTCTGTCCTCAAGATAAATCAAATGACATTAGAAGTTAATTAAGGCTTTGACATAATTTTACGCATAAACAATCTTACTTCAAACATGTAGATGTTTAAGTAGCAAAATTATAAAACCTGGTCATTTCCAGAAAATTATTTAAAAGTAGTTAAAGAATAAGAATAGAAGGAGATATGGGATATAAGAATCTTACTGACAACCTACTTAAGCAATGGTGACACGTATAAAGAGTAACATTCATCCTCAAAATGGGCTTAATTTATATTGGCTATCTAACTGAAAATATACAAGGATATTTTCTTTCACAGTAAGATGAGAACATTAAAAAAAGGAACAGGAAATACAAAACCCTTAACTATATCTAAAACTGTATGGGAGAGACACAGGATCCAGGAAAGACCATTTTCTTATACAGCAGTTACGTCAATGGCTGTTTTGATCTTTAAAAAACACAGGCATGGACTTACGGGCAAGATGGCGGAGTAGAAGGACGCTTGTAAGTCACCCTCTCCCACAAATACACCAAGACCCACATCTACAGACTCACTCAGCCAACCAGAGCACCTGCGGAACTCCAACAGATCATCGCCCTCTTCAAAAGATAAAGACGCCAAAAATCTGGTAGGAGAAAAGGAAAAAAGAAAGAACAAAAGGCAAAGCAGCTCAGGACGGGTCCCGAGGGGAGGGAGCGGCAAAGGAGGACTGGCGCTCGCTCGCTGGGTCTCCCCCCTCCAATTGAGAGGCCATCGGGACGGAGGGGGAGCCTCCAAGGCTCGGATCTGTACAGAGCAGCCCTTGTCTGACAGAACTAAGTTAAACGGGCACAGAGCGTCCCCCCGACACCCAGCCTGAGACGCGGGCCGGCAGCGGCTGGCAAGGCCAGGCTGCACAAGCCGGGCGGAGGACGGGGGCGGCTGCACGGAGGCAGCTCCGGGGGACTGCAAGGGGCTGGGCACCGTGGCTGTGGGTGTACAGGACAGAACAACCTGGGCCCTCCATAAAACAGCAAGGTTGATGTGCTCTCGGGGGAAGGGTGCATATCCCCATCTCTGAAAACCCGCGGAAACTTTTCAGGGGAAGAGGGGCGGGGCCCAGGCAGATCCGCCATATTCTCCGGCGCTGAGCACCCAGGCGGGGGCAGAGGCGAAACCTGCGTCCACACTGAAGGGCTTAGCAGCCTCAAGGGCCAGACTGAGACGGGCCTACAGCCCTGGGCAGATAGGACCCTTCCATTCTGGTACCCCAGAGAACTTCCTCCACAAAGACAAACAAGCAGCTGGTCTTGGCTCGGAGCAGGGACGAGGCTGCCCCTCGGTCTTCCCCGAGCCCACCAGCGGAGCGCGACCAGGGCGGAACGCCGACCAGCCGACCAGGGCGGAGCGCCGGCACAGAGCGCGCCGCCGCACAGAGCAGCGGAGCTACTGGCGGCGCAGGCAGGGGGAGAGCAACCCCCCGCCTGTCGGGCAGGAACACAACCCCTGACCGAGGTGCTGGGAGGGGGCACGACCCGCCCTCCTGCCTGGCCAGTCTGCAACATCTGACTGCGGCATTCGGAGGGGCAGTGACCCGCCCGCCCGCAGCAGAGGAGAGCTGCATCTGACCCCGTGTTAGGAGGAGGCGCGATCGGCTTGCCCACAGGTGCTGGGAGCAGCACAGAAAAGGGCGCCAACGGAGGGCCTATGAAAACAAGCTGAGCTTCCAAAACAGGACGAAGACAGAAGGACTTCACATTAAAAGCACACAGACTCCAGGAGAACACCGACAACCCCCCTTTTTGTTTTTTTTTTTGTTTTGTTTTGTTTTTTTTTTTAATCTGTTTTTACCTGTTCTATTTTCAATTACTCTCTTAATTTTTACTTCTTAATTCATTTCTATTTCTCTTGGGTTTTGATGTCCTGTTATTGATTAGACACAGGCTTCAAACACATATATTCATCTCCCCACCCCCCCCTTTTTTTTAAGGTTTTAAAAGGACGTCTCCACCCGATTAATACTGTGCTTCAACCTGCTCTTCTATTATTCATTATACACTGTTTTCAAACCCTCTTTCTCCCTTCTTTTAAAAATCTCTCTTATTTTTTTCTTTTTTTTTCTTTTTCTTTTTTCTTTTTTTCCCCTAAGTTCTATTCCTAAATAGGCATTAGATAGATAAAATCCTTAAGATCCAAAGTAGACAACTGATACTCCATAAACCACAGTGCCAGAGAGGTATGAGCAAGATGAAGAAGCAGAGAAACCTTTCCCAATTAAAAGAACAAGAGGAATCCCCTGAAAGAAAGCTCAATGAAATAGACATCGATAGCCTACTAGATCAAGATTTCAAAAAAGGAGTGATCAAATTGCTGAAGGAATTAAAAGAGATAGTGCTTAGAGAAATAAAATATGTCAAAAATGAAATTGAAGCTATAAAGAAGAGCCAAGCAAAACGGGAAAACTCATTGACAGAGATGAGGAATGATCTAACAGCTGTGTAAAGCTGACTAGTTAATGCAGAGGAACGAATTAGTGATCTAGAAGACAGGGCAACAGAAAGCACCCATTCAGAAGAACTACAAGATAAGCAAATAAAAAATAATGATAATAGCATAAGGGACCTATGGGATAATATAAAGCGTCCCAATCTTCGCATAATAGGGGTCCCAGAAGGGGAAGAAGGATCAAAGGGGATTGAAAAGGTTTTTGAAGAAATCATGACTGAAAACTTCCCAAACTTAAAGAAGGAATCAGATATACAAGTACAGGAAGCTCAGAGGGTCCCAAACAGGAAGAACCCAAATAGACCCACACCAAGACATATCATAATCAAGATGGCCAGAGTAAAGGATAAAGAAATGATTCTAAAGGCAGCAAGAGAAAAGCAAAGAGTGAATTACAAGGGAACCCCCATAAGGCTATCAGTGATTTCTCTACACAAACACTACAGGCCAGAAGGGAGTGGCAAGATATATTCAAAGCCCTGAATGAAAAAAAGATGCAGCCTAGGATACTTTATCCAGCAAGGCTATCCTTTAGGATAGAAGGAGAAATAAAGAGTTTCACAGACAAAAAAAAGCTGCAGGAGTTTAGCAACACTAAACCCATGCTAAAAGAAATATTGAAAGGGCTATTCTAAATAGAAAAGCAGCAGGATGCTACAGAAATGAGAAACGTACAACTGGAAAGGTGATAACTCATGAATTACAAATAAAACACGAAATTATTAAAAGAAGACATACAAATCACTGAGAGTGGGAGAGGGAGGCAGGGAAATATAGAATTTTTTTCTTTCTTTTTTAAATTTTTTTAACAGTAGGATGGGTTTGAGATCATGTTATTATCAGTTTAATAAAAACGGGTATAGGTTAATAGATTTACAAAAAAGGGTAACCACAAGTCAAAAATTTACAAAGGAGTCACAAAAATTAAATAAAATCCATGATAATACAAAGGAAAATTACCAAACCACAAAAGGAAGAAGAAAGGAACAAAGAGGATATACCAATTCAACTGCAAAGGTAAGTTCAAAATGGCAATAAACACACATCTATCATTAATTACTGTAAATGTTAATGGACTAAATGCTCCAGTCAAAAGACATAGAGTGGCAGAGTGGATAATAAAGCAAGAACCTTCAATATGCTGCATACAAGAGACCCACTTTAGGGAGAAGGACACATATAGATTGAGAGTGAAAGGATGGAAAAGGATATTCCATGCAAATGGAAAAGCCAAAAAAGCAGGTGTTGCAGTACTGATTTCAGACAAAATAGACTTTAAAACAAAGGCCATAAAGATAAAGAAGGACATTTTATAATGATTAAAGGAGTGATACAAGATGAAGATATTACACTCGTTAATATATATGCACCCAATATAGGAGCACCTAAGTACATACAAGAATTACTAACAGAGATAAAGGGGGATATTGATGGGAATACAATCATAGTTGGAGATTTTAGCACTGCATTAACATCACTAGACATATCTTCCAGACAGAAAATAAACAAGGCAACAGAGAAATTAAATACTACAATAGAAAAACTAGATTTGGTGGATATTTTCAGAGCTTTACACCCCCCCAAAATAGAATATACATTCTTTTCAAGTGCACATGGAACATTTTCCAGGATCGATCATGTACTTGGACACAAAAGAAACCTCAACAAATTTAAGAAGATAGAAATTATCTCAAGCATCTTTACTGACCACAATGCCATGAAACTGGAAATCAACAACAGAGAAACAAAGGAGAAAAAAAGAAAAGCATGGAGATTAAACAATATGTTATTGAAAAAACAATGGATCAATGAGGAAATCAAAGCTGAGATTAAAAAATACCTTGAGACAAATGATAATGAAAGCACAACCACTCAAAACCTATGGGACACAGCAAAGGCAGTGCTAAGAGGGAAGTTTATAGTGATACAGGCCTTCCTCAAAAAAGAAGAACAATCTCAAATACACAAGTTAACCCACCACCTGAATCAATTAGAAAAAGAAGAACAAAAAGCCCCAAAAAGCAGCAGAAGGAAGGAAATAATAAAGATCAGAGAGGAATTAAATACAATAGAGATTAACAAGACCACAGAAAAAATCAACCAAACCAAAAGCTGGTTTTTTGAAAAAGTAAATAAAATCGACAAACCTCTGGCCAAACTCACAAAGAAGAAAAAAGAGAGAGCACAAATTAGCAAAATAAGAAAGGAAAATGGAGAAATTACAACAAACAAAATAGAAATACAGAATATCATACGAGAATATTATGAAAAACTATATGGAACCAAACTGGATAACCTAGAGGAGATGGACAAGTTTCTGGAAACATACTGTCCACCAAAACTGAATCAAGAAGAAACTGAACACTTGAACAATCCGATCACTAGAAAGGAAATAGAAATAGCAATTAAAAACCTCCCTACAAATAAAAGTCCAGGACCGGATGGCTTCACCGGGGAATTCTACCAAACATACAAAGAAGAACTCATACCAGTCCTTCTCAAACTCTTCCAGACGATTGAAAAGGAGAGAATACTCCCAAACTCATTCTATGAAGCCACCATCACCCTGATACCAAAACCAGGCAAAGACACTACAAAAAAAGAGAATTATAGGCCAATATCACTGATGAACATAGACGCCAAAATCCTCACCAAA
This sequence comes from Vicugna pacos, assembly GCF_048564905.1. NCBI lineage: Eukaryota > Metazoa > Chordata > Mammalia > Artiodactyla > Camelidae > Vicugna > Vicugna pacos. Next base: position 49,315,687 of record NC_132996.1, on the reverse strand, counting down.
ATTTTAGCAAATAGAATCCAACAACACATAAAAAAGATTATACATCATGACCAAGTGGGGTTCATCCCAGGGACACAAGGCTGGTTCAACATACGCAAATCAATCAATGTAATACATCACATCAACAAGAGAAAGGACAAAAACCACATGATCATCTCAATTGATGCAGAAAAAGCATTTGATAAAATTCAAAACCCATTTATGATAAAAACTCTCGCCAAAGTGGATATAGAGGGAACATATCTCAAGATAATGAAAGCTATATATGACAAACCTACAGCCAGCATAGTTCTCAACGGTGAAAAACTCAAAAGCTTCCCACTAAAATCTGGGACAAGACAAGGATGCCCACTATCACCACTCCTATTCAATATAGTCCTGGAAGTCCTAGCCACAGCAATCAGGCAAGAGAAAGAAATAAAAGGGATCCAAATTGGAAAAGAAGAGGTAAAAGTGTCATTATATGCTGACGACATGTTACTATATATAGAAAACCCTAAAAGGTCCACAAAAAAGCTACTAGAGCTGATCGAAGAATTCAGCAAGGTAGCAGGTTACAAAATTAATGTTCAAAAATCAGTTGCCTTTCTTTACACTAACGATAAATCAACAGAAAAAGAAAGTAAAGAAACAATCCCCTTTAAAATAGCACCCAAAGTAATAAAATATCTGGGAATAAATCTAACCAAGGAGGTGAAAGAATTATACACAGAAAACTATAAACCATTGATGAAGGAAATTAAAGAAGAGTTTAAAAAATGGAAAGATATTCCATGCTCTTGGATTGGAAGAATCAATATTGTTAAAATGGTCACACTGCCCAAGGCAATCTACAGATTTAATGCAATCCCTATCCAATTACCCAGGACATATTTCACAGAACTAGAACAAATCATAATAAAATTTATATGGAACCATCAAAGACCTAGTATTGCCAAAGCATTACTGAAGAGAAAGAAAGGGGCTGGAGGAATAACTCTCCCAGACTTCAGACAATACTACAGAGCTACAGTCATCAAGACAGCATGGTATTGGTACCAAAACAGACATATAGACCAATGGAACAGAATAGAGAGCCCAGAAATGAACCCACAAACTTTTGGTCAACTCATCTTCGACAAAGGAGGCAAGAATATACAATGGAATAAAGACAGTCTCTTCAGCAAATGGTGTTGGGAAAACTGGACAGCAGCATGTAAAACAATGAAGCTAGAACACACCCTTACACCATATACAAAAATCAACTCAAAATGGATTAAAGACTTAAACATAAGACAAGATACAATAAACCTCCTAGAGGAAAACATAGGCAAAACATTATCTGACATACATTTCAAAAATTTTCTCCTAGAAGAAATAAAAGCAAGAATAAACAAATGGGACCTAATGAAACTTACAAGCTTCTGCACAGCAAAGGAAACCAGAAATAAAACAAGAAGAAAACCTACGGAATGGGAGAAAATTTTTGCAAGTGAAACCGACAAAGGCTTGATCTCCAAAATATATAAGCAGCTCGTACGACTCAATAAGAAAAAAATAAACAACCCAATCCAAAAATGGGCAGAAGACCTAAACAAGCAACTCTCCAAGGAAGACATACAAATGATCAAAAAGCACATGAAAAAGTGTTCAATATCACTAATTATCAGAGAAATGCAAATCAAAACTACAATGAGGTATCACCTCACACCAGTCAGAATGGCCGTCATTCAAAAATCCAAAAATGACAAATGCTGGAGAGGCTGTGGAGAAAGGGGAACCCTCCTACACTGCTGGTGGGAGTGCAGTTTGGTGCAGCCACTATGGAAAACAGTGTGGCGATTCCTCAAAAGACTAGGAATAGACTTACCATATGACCCAGGAATCCCACTCCTGGGTTTGTACCCAGAAGGAAATCTACTTCAGGATGACACCTGCACCCCAATGTTCATAGCAGCACTATTTACAATAGCCAAAACATGGAAACAACCTAAATGTCCATCAACAGGTGACTGGATAAAGAAGATGTAGTATATTTATACAATGGAATACTACTCAGCCATAAAAACCGACAACATAATGCTATTTGCAGCAACATGGATGCTCCTAGAGAATGTCATTCTAAGTGAAGTAAGCCAGAAAGAGAAAGAAAAATACCATATGAGATCGCTCATATGTGGAATCTAAAAAACAAAAACAAACAAACAAACAAAAACAAAGCATAAATACAGGACAGAAATAGACTCATGGACAGAGAATACAGACTTGTGGTTACTGGGGGGGGTAGAGGGTGGGAAGGGATAGACTGGGATTTCAAAATTGTAGAATAGATAAACAAGATTACACTGTATAGCACAGGGAAATATACACAAAATGTTATGATAAATCACAGAGAAAAAAATGTGACAATGAGTGTGTATATGTCCATGAATGACTGAAAAATTGTGCTGAACACTGGAATTTGACACAACACTGTAAAATGATTATGAATCAATAAAAAATGTAAAAAAAAAAACACAGGCATTAGGGATATTCAAGTGATTGGTAAATTACATCAGAAAAAAAGCAGTGTCTGAAGTCCAGATCTGTGCTATAATTATGTTAAGGAAGAAGGAAATGTTACCTGGTGAGAGGGTTAGGATGCAGATGAGAGGAAGAAATGTCCTCACTCCTATGTTTATCCTACCACATAGGAAACAGGTGAGGGGAAAGAAAAAGGTTTCCTGCATTTTGGGGGGAGGCATTGGAGAAGTGTAACATAGAACATACCCTCTTGGTAAAACTTATGATGTAGCTCTAAGGGTCATTTTGTAAATCTGACAGTTTCCTAAATGAACTCTGAATGAAGGTCAGAATTTGAACACAGATGTCCCGGTCTTGCCTCAGTAGTCAGTTATTCAGGCTGTCATCAGGACTACTGGGTTTGGAATCAGAGGACTTTGGCTCTGTACTGTTTTTTTACTTTCTATGTGAGATTGGAAAACTTACTTATCTGGGCTTCACTTACCTTACACAAATCTACAACCCTTGTCCTCAATTCACAAATTTAGAAAACTCTGAAAAACTTCACTAGTTTGGTGGCAAAACCTGGCTTGAAATGACATGAAGCTATTTACAGTTTTTATTAATCCTACTTTGTGTGACTCTTCATATGTCTTATTGTAGAAATATTAATTTGCTTATGAGGTATTTACTGTATTATCATTTAAATAAACATTTTACAATAATGTATTTTGAAATATTTTCAACCACAGAAAAGTATGCAAGAACAAAAAATTTCCAAATCCCTCTCACCTAAATTTCCCAACTTTCAACATTTCTCATTTGCTCCATCTCTTTTTCTTTTGATTAAAATATAGATATGTCTCGATCATGTTTATACCCCCATCATCAGCCTTCTTTGGAACCATTTAAGAACAAGCAGCATATGATTCCTGTCACCCCTAAATACTCCAGTGAGTATTTCCCCAAACAAGGTCATTTTCTTATATAATTACCATATAATCCTTCAAGTCAGGAAATCAACATTGATACAACACTACCGTCAGTCTATAGACCCCATTCACACTTTGTCAACTACCCCAGCAATATCAGGACATTCAGTCTGTTTCAACATTCTCAGTTCCTCCCTGCCTGTCAAGTGCTCGACAGTTTTTCAAGAATACAGAACTTTTATTTTGTAGACGAACCATAAACCTAGATCTATCTGATATTTCCTCTTGATCAATGCTTTTTGGGCAGGGCAACCACTGATATGACACACTGCTCTTCTAGTACCTCACATCAAGGTGATGTGCCACATGTGACGTCAAACCACTTGGGATGTAAACCTCGATCACCTGGTCATAGTGTTCATCCGGTTTTTCCACTGTAAAGTCACCATTCGTCCCTCTGTAACTGATTAATAGTTCGTAAGGGAAATATTTCTGAGGTTGTCAATATCCTCTTCCTCATCAAACCTGATCAAACCCACCAGCCTGTCTTAGCCTCCACTGACAACACCTGTCTAAGCAGAACACAACTGTGATTCTCAATGGTAATTTTCTATTTCACCATTCCTTCAGTGTTTATTAGTTGGTATTCTGTAATAAAGGTTTCTCTTTTCATCTTCCTCTCTCCCTCCCTCTCTCTCTCTCTCTTTCTGTCTCTCAGTATGGATTCCTGGATTTCCATTTTACTCAATGGGTTACTTTTCATGATTTATTTTGAACCTCAAATTTCCCAGATTTGACTAGTAGGGTCCTCTTCAAAGTGGATCCTTCACCTTTTCTCATGTCTCCATCATTCTTTTGGGCACAAATTCTAGGCTTATGTTATACCTTCCATGTACCAGCCCTAGAATCAGCAATTTTGCCAAGAGGCCAACCCTCTCCTTCATTTTTTGGTTTTTGTTTTATTAGTGGGGGATGATACTTAGAAACCAACATCTGGGTACTTGGAGTGTATCTTAGGTTGTTATCACTTCTAGGTTCTCCAGAAGACAAAGCCAAGAAATATCTGCACGTGTATATTACATAAATACACATACAGATGCATCTATAATATTCTGACATTTATCTGTGTATGTGTGTGTGCACGTGTGTGGCATATACCCATAAGCTTTTGGGTCTATTTGTTCTAAAATTACTTCTTTCAAATGTCAAGCAGTATTTTCCAGTGTAGTAGGCTTTGATGAACAAATTTTTATTCACTATGTTCAGATGCTACATGGTAATATGTATTTTGATATTAATCCCTTTTAGCCTTTGTCTTGTAAGATTGAGAGATACCGGTCTTTTATTTTTCCTTCTTACAGCAACTACCCTGTCCTGTCCTTATTCCATTTCCATGACTGTGTTAGTAAAGAAGATACTGTTGGGGCAGAGAATCAGCAAAGAAGAAAAATAGGAAAAAATATAATTTAAATCTTTCTATGAATATACCAATGCAATTACAAATATATGCATAGAAAATGTATCTATTTTTGTTCATTCCTAATACAAAAGTAAAAAAAAAAGATATGAATTAAATGGAAAGAGTTTGGAAGGACATTTTAATTATTTAAAATCTGCTCAAACATGTAATATAGTTTAGAACAGTAACTCACTGAAAGATAAAGAGTTTATCTAAAATAGGCTTATATGACTAAAATGTATCAATGTAATACAAATATGTGTTTAAAGTTTCAAATTTAAGTATACTATGCATATTTTATACTGAATCAGACTAACAAACCACCCCCGCTACAGCTGGGAAGGTTAAACAACAGTGTTCCAACCTGATTTAGATGCAACAGCTGTGCAAATGCCAGGGCATACTTTACTTGAAAATGTGACCATTTAGTTTTGTTAAATATAAACTGCTGTTCTGGTTATGTTCATGCATTATTTTCTCCCAAAAGTCCTTACCAACCTTTTTTCCTGACAGAAACACTACTGTAGTTCAATGATCTTTTTCTTTTCCAACTTCTTGAAAAAATGAGTAAGACAATTTTCTTACCCTTATCTCCCAACTCCTGCACCTCGTTCTCCTCATCAGCTGTTCTTGACAACACAAAAATAGTATAATTAATAACTGGAAAAGCAGTACTGCTTTTGATGCGGCCCTTTTTAGTTGTATTTAAATTTCTCAATCTTTATAAGATATTTTATTTTATTTTTTAAAAATCCATTTATTTTTTTGTTTGTTTTTTTTAGGGGGGTGGTTAGGTTTATTTATTTATTTATTTTAATGGAGGTGCTGGAGAATTGAACCCAGGATCTCGTGCACACACTCTACCACTGAGCAATATCCTCCCCACCCCGAATCCCTCATTTTTGATAGAAATAAATTTAGACATTTTAAATTATAGACAATAATTCCATCATGGCTACAAAGCACAAGTTAGATTATTAATTACGTAAGTACCATTCTGAAAGATAAAACAAATAAAAAATAAAGCCCTAAAGTTCCCAAGAACTGCCACAAATACTTCATTTAAAGAATGGCATCACCATTCATAAGTCCACGAGCTTGTTTTGTAAATGAAGCAGGGGGCCCATTATTTAACTTCTTGGGACTGGGGGGAAAAGATGATTTGTAAGAAATTATTTTCCAACAAAAGCATCCTTAATCTGGTATCCAAAGAAAAACATGATTTCCTCCTCCATTATTCTTCAGAAACCGGGAAGGAAGCTCTGATACAGAGAAAACCTTCACTTCAGCAGGAGGAAGACAAAGACAGGAGGTATCATCTCACTGGACAGGAAAACAAAGACTTAATGGACAAATCAGTCTTTCAAAGTCATAGAGGAAGATAGCAGGTGCTCGTCAACAAGAAACTGGTTTAAGACTCATTTCATTTAAGATGTTACATCCTTTGAGGGGGTAGTAGAGTCCATGTTCCCACTTTCTTCCTTCATAAATGTAGGGCACTAGCCATGTGTCAGAAACTCTGCTAGGCTTGGGGATTCAATCACGCAAAAGACAGTTGTGGTCCCTACATTAATGGACGTGAGCATGGAGAAGGAGATGACCGTTGCTATGAAAGAGAAAGTACAGATGAGAGATATCTAATCCAGCCTTGGTGTGGATGGATCAGAGAAGGCCTGAAGGAGGCAGTGACATTTAAACCACAGCCTGAAGGACAAACAGAAGTTAGCTTGGTTGAGACAACAGTGGTAGGAGGTAGAGAGGCTGTTGGATGGAGAGTTCCAATCAGAGGCAATGCCCAGTGTGAAAATACTTTTGAGGAACTGAAAGAACTGAAGTGTAGTACAGGAACATTCCTGTTTTGCTGATCTGGTCCTGCTCCTGCCCTTCGACAAACTCACCATGGAGAATCAGCACCCACCATCCCACACTGCTCGGAAATGACCAAGAAGTAAAGAGGCAATATCTGGGGACAGGCTGGACTTTACTGTGTCCTTGAAGATGGAAATCTATGGCTTACTGTTTTTTTTATGCAAAGATTAGGTCAATTCAGAAACCGTTCTTTAAATAGCTTTCAAAATTCATTATTATGGTAGTAGAGCCAAAGAGAAGGGAAAGACTCCACCACAAAAAGTGTTACAATTTTTTAACATTTTAGGTCATAGTGCTTATTGACCACATGAACGGAGACTGGTTACACTGTACCTTTAGATACCTCATCATTAAAAAAAGGGGGGTTGAAAAAGATGGTCATTGGTGCTCTTCCCTCCTGCTCTAGTGTTCGGCTCTGTTAATAATGCAACTGTCAGGATCACAGTGTCAGAATTCTGCTCCTTGAGAAGACTGTCACTTCAGCAGGAGGAAGACAAAGACAAGCGGTATTATCATCCCACTGGAAAAGGAAATGAAGACTTACGGGCAGATAAGTCCTCCAAAGTCATATAGAAGTTAGCAGTTGCTTCTCAACAAGAAGCTGGTTTAAGACCCCTTCAAGTGCAGGAATACACTTCCATTCAAGCAGAGCAGCTCCAATTTTGTCAGATTTCTTTATTGGGCATCCCGTAAGATTTTATATAAAGAAAGGGCTTAAAGTATTTGAATTTAAAAGTCTACTTTTTGCTTCTTTGCCTTGTCTCATCCACCACTAATGTTTAAATCCTTACTTAGTTACTTAAAACATGAGGTAGTTCTCCTATTGGTCTGAGTATGAGGCTAAATCTATGGGTTCATGAATGATGTTTCAATACCCTGGGATAAGACATTTGTTATCCAGTAAGAGGCTGTTTAAGAGATATAATAAATTCTCTTACAATAACCAGCTTTGTGACATCTCAGGAAATCAATTAGGAAAAATGGAATTATAAATATTTATATTCCTACTTCAAAATTGTCATTATAAACATTGTGCTTACTGTCCTAAATTCAGAAATAACAAAGAAATTGTACCTTAGTTAAAAAAGCAGAAATATACATACCATTTTATTTGGTAAGGTTAAAAAAACATTGGCAGTTAGTAAAGCAGTCCTAAATTTACTATGGACTGTTTTTTTTCAAGCTTGAAGATAAAACTGGAGCTTTATAAACGAGAAAATGATGTACTAAAAGTAAGACACTAAATCAATTTTAAACACCAAACACAATTTATGCCTGACTTTAAAACTCATCTACAAAACATTAATCTACACAAAGGCCAGAAGCTGAATGAAGCATAATTTGTGAAACTGATACCTTTCATCACAACCCCTAACTGAAAAGGTCATTAGATATATTATATCTAAGTGAGCAGCTTATCCCTGCTTCATTACTGATAATTAAGACAAGTAATATTTTCTTGACAGTAATGTGTCTGTTAACAGATATAGTCTAGTTTGCATAAAAAAAGCATTAATTACCATAGTACTACCACAGATTAAAAAAAAATTAAGTACCTGTATAACATGGCTTCATTATTTTTTCCTTAATTTCTTTAAAGAATTGACAGGCTCAGGTAACATAATGTACATATTAGGAAATTCATCTTTAGTCATGTTTTAAATTCATAAGGTGCATAACAAAAAAGGTGCTCAGAAAAAGAGATCGATGAAAATGAAGGTACTTGTTGTGAATGGGTATCATTTAAATTATCTGTACTAACTTGCTTTGTTGAGCTACTTGAAATCCAGCTGTTAGAACTTCTCAAGTCTTAATGTAGGAAATTTGGGGAAGTACGAAATGGTATTCTGGTGTTCAAAAAAATTAAAATAATTTCCAAAGTATCTGCCTGAAAACTACGAGTTAGAGAAAAGAGCCAGTGAATTACATTAAGGTCTCAAATAAGCAAGCACAGGAGACCACCTGCTCAAGTAAAGAAGACATTAAATGTTACCAGTAATGACTAATATTTACTATGTGACTGATATTTCAGTATGTGTGCCATGTACTCACAGCATTTTCTCCGTTTATCCTCACAGTCATTTCATAATGCTAGTATTATTATTGTCCCAATTTTACAGACAAGGGAAAAGGTGAAATAACTTGCCTACATTCATGTAACTAGTAAGTGGTGGGACAGGTCCAGGGGACCCCAGTCTGCACTCTTTTATCTACTATACTAGCGTTCTTGCCAACAGATTTAATTATTTCAGGTGTTCCCTTTTTCAGGACAGCCAACCAGATAACATTTCTTAAGTATCTATTTATGCAAAGAACTAGAAGTCAATATGGTATTTGTTCAGTAGCTTGTGAGGAAACTGACACTTGAAAAGAAGTGAGGATGGAGGAGGAAGTGTTACTTCAAGGCCTGAAATTCTTAACCAGGTGTCCTTCCAAACTGAAGTTTCCCAGGCCAGCATTGAGTATATGGCTCATCTTTGCAAAAAACAAAAACAAAAACCTGAGCAATAAGCTAGGCACGGTATTTAACCTCTCTGCATCTGAGTATCTTAATCAGTAAAATGATATTAGACCTAATTTCAAAGTTGTTGTGAGGATTAAATGAGTTAACACAAGGGAAGTGTTCCAAATACTGTCTTGCCAATACTCAGGATTATTATAGCTCAGAACACATTTAGATGACAGTAAGGGAAGAGGATTCCTCAAACCATACTTGTTCCTTATCACCCACATCCTGAGTCTTATCTTTTGAGAAACCATGGTATCCTGTAGGGGTCAAGTGTGTCATATTCCTCAGGTGTGCTGGGGTGGGAAAAAGGTTGACAACTATTTTGGGGTATGTTACGTATTCTTACCCACCAGAGGAGTTAGCCAGGAGTAGAGTAGGGGTGTGTATGGAGAGTTAGTATGAAAAACCCCCCTCTCCAAATTAATGCTCTAGAAGCAGTGCGGGTTGAGGAGGTAGTATGCTTTAGGAGTGCACAGCAAAGGATTTGAAATGGAAGTGTATTTGAATTCTGGCCCTGCTACTGACAAGCCATGTAAAAACTGGTAAAATTACTTAAGCTCTTTGGTGTCTCCTTTACGTTTACGTGAGATGAACAGAATTAGGTACATAAAGGAACTGCTACAGGGGCTGACTGTAATAAAGATGGGAAAGTAAGGCAAAGTGAGGTCAGGTACCTTTCCTAAGGTTCCATAACTAGGTTACACAACTAGTCAGTGGAAGAGTCCTGCTCTGTGCCAAGAAGAAGGCAAAACACATAAACACAGGTCATGAGTATATGTAAGTGTACAGCTATATAGAGACATAAATGTGGCTAAAAGGATGGATAGTTTCTAGAATGACTAGTATTAGCAGGATAAGCATGGAAGGGTATCAACCATGCAGGAACATGATTTAGCTGAGCAAAATAACAATAGTATTCTCATAAAGCTGTGCATCCATTTGAAAATGATGCAGTAAAGATCACTTTGAGATATGATTCTTTCCGTAAATACCCCCATGATATGCGTGCCTTACACATGTAAACACATATTACTATCTCGGGTAGAAAATAATTATTATTCATATGGCTTTCTTATTTTCAAACATATTTATTATCAGATAAGAATTTTACCATTTTTAGTCAAAGGCAAAAATTTGCAGGGCCAATATTTTCTGTAAAGAGATAAAAAAGATCAAAATAGAATGAGGATAGGAAGGTACTAGAGTTACACTTTCTCATTAACTCAGACTTTGTAAGCTATTTAGTAGAAGAGGATATAGGTCAATTTGGGATAACTTGGTCTCATATGTGAAGTTCTGTCTTTACTTTTCCACAGTCATGGGAGCTCATATTTTAGAACAAATAAACCACTGCAATATTAAAGATGCAAAATTTTTAGGAAAAAGAAGGAGTATTTGACTGGTCAATGACCAAACATTATTTGAGTGTCTACCGAGCGTGCTCTCTCTCAGCTGAGGGGAGAAGAGGCAGAAGGACTGGATTGTTGCTGAGGTCTCTTAATTTGCCACATCTACAAAGGGAGGAAGACAGCTCTGCCCCAAAGCTTGGCAGTTTAGCCAGCAGAGTGATGTGGAAACAAGGGCTTTTGAGTCAGCTCCTCCTCTGACTGAATCTTGACTTTGCTATCCAGTAGCCACTGGATCTTGTAAGGTCTCTCACGTGTGAAAATAGGCTAATCTATTTTTCAAAACTTTTTGTGAGGAATAAATAAGATAATGCTCACGGTATTTTCTTTTCCTGCTTTTATGAGAGGAGCAGTATTTCGGTGTCATTCCACAGAACCACCAGTGTGCTCCGGGGATATGAGAACGGTAGAGGGTAGAATTCACTGCCTGCTAATGAGCACGCCTCCTGGTTTCCGTGAGCAGGGCCATGCTTTTTAGTCTGTGAGAAAAACCACCACCACACCCCATCAGGCTTTGTGCCAAGCCTCTTAAATATATGAACTTATTTAATCCTCATAACCACACTATGTGGAAGGTGCCATGACTCTATTTAACAGATGAAGAAACCGGGGCAGAGAGAAATTATTTGCCGAGCTCACACAACCAGTAAGTGGTGGAGGCAACTCTCACATTCAGGCCATCGGACTGTGGAGCCTCACTATAAATCACTATGCCAGACCACTTGACAGAGCACGCAGAATGGAAAGTGAGGACTTCCTATCATGGGCTGGGGGCGGGGCAGGGGCTTTCGCACATGTGATTCTCCAGTCCTTCTTCTGCCCTCCATGCTGACGAATGCTTCAACCCAAAGAGCAGTTAGGAAGGAGAAGTGAGAGGTATCACCTGAGTGGGTAAGCCACTACTTTCAGGTAAATGAGAGCCTACCGAAGCTAAAAGCATTCTCAGAGGCCAGGAAGACACCGATCAATAATACCTTCATTAGTGTACTAAACAGTCTATGTGTAAAAGCTTCTCGCAGCACTGAAGTGACCCCTGAGCCAGGTGCCGCCGTGCCATAGAAATTTGGCTCAACATTTCACTCAGTGACAAAGTCAACAAAAAGCCATAGAGAAACCAAAAATGTTAGTCTGTTCCTAATGTACTGCTCTCCCAGTAAGGAGAAAAGCTGCAAATAATACGTCTTTTCAATTTTTTTTCTCCAGCCCTCACAGATTAGATCTCTTTTATGTGTGGACTCAATTAGTCTAACATGGATGTAGAAGTTAGGGATCTCAGAATTTCTCTGTCTCTGGGCACCTCCAAACATAGTATTTACTCTTTACAAGGGAGTGACTACACACATTAGTAAAATACTAGTAACACTGGAAGTCCATTTTCTAGCAAAATAATACTGATTCTTCCTCTTCAACATGAATGAAACAAGACAGAATGACTATATTCTATTACAAAATTTCCTTTACTTCAATATATCTGGCAAGACTTACTGGGGGGGAGGGGTCAAAAAAAAAGACCATAAGAGTAGGAGAAAATGCCTGAAAGATAAGGTTTGTCTTTAGATTTTAGTTCAAGTGCAACTACTCGGGTTATGACTTTCAAAGGTCAATTATTTTTAGCTAAATAAGTAGAAAATTGGTCCCGGTAAGCAGGCATGTATCTCCTGGGGGGTGAGCTTGGAAGTGGGGGCAGGGAGAAACCATTACATTGCATTACAGCAATGATACAATAATTTCACATTCATATATAAAAACAGCATTAGCATAATACCATTCTTTGTAGGAAGGGATGTTAACATTTAGAGGGTTGTAATTATTTTAGGAATAATGAATTTCTATAAGGCATCTGTTTTTTCCAAAGTATTTTGGTTAAAGCTTGATTTGCGTGAAAACATAAATAACCTCTTGCTCCAGACTGGGAGCATCAGCAAGCTTTAACAGATGGCCTCATTTAAAAATCATTTGTAAGATATCTCACATTTATCCAACGCGCTGTCAACTTCCTCCTTTTATTCAATCATGATTTTACATATTTCTGTCATAAATATTTTTTAATCCTGTGCATTCACAGAAATCACACAATTTAGTATTTATTCTTAATTTGGTTTGGGGGCAACCCTGATTCTTTCAAACGCAGGCCACTAAGCAAAGTATTATAGAATGATTAGTTATAGAAAAACATTAAGTTTAACATTAACTCATGAAAACGCAACCCCAAAGCAATATTTAAATCAAGAAACAAGAGGGAAAAACAAAAGGACTAAAAAAACCCTCTTTCCTGCATCTCCCTCTGGCTATTATTTTTTCTCCCATCTTTCATATTCAAAAACCTGGAACAGAGTAGATACCTGCTGTCTCTATTTCTTCACCTCTTATTCACTTTGAAAATACTTCTTGAAAAATTGCAAAATCCATTCAGCCTTTAACCAGTTGCATGTAATCAAGGTTCTGTACTCCATATCCCTGAAACTTCTTGGTTGATGGTCATCCACGAGCCTCATATTGCCAAATACAATGGACTTCTCTATCCAGGACTCAACTGTTGACTTTCTGATCATTTAGCATTGTTCCTTATTCTCTTCTCAAAACTCTCTTCTTCCTCAACTTCCATGAGACCATCCACAGGGTTTTTCTGCCTTCTCTACTGAATCTAAAAATGTTTTCTTTTTTCTTTTTGGTGTATATATATATTTATTTATTGAAGTATAGTCAGTTTACAATGTTGTGTCAATTTCTAGTGTACAGCATAATGCTTCAGTCATACATATACATACATTTATTTTCACATTCTTTTTCACCATAAGTTACTGTAAGATATTGAACATAGTTCTCTGTTCTGTACAGTATGAACTTGATGTCTAATCTTAATCACTCTAAAGACTTCGACTACTAGCTATATAACAATGATTCCCAAACCTGTATCCCTGGCCCATATATCACCCCTAAACAACTTCACATGTTCAGATGTTCACAGGTTTCTTCCACTAGCGTGTCCCATTCTACATGTCCCCAACTGTATCTCTCCCTTGTGGTTCTTATTTTAGTGAAAGATACCTATCTCATCAAGTCACTTAAATCAGAAATTTGGGAGCCACCTTAAGCTCCTCCTTCTCCCTCATCAAGTGACAGTGACTAAGTTCAGTTGATTTATCTTCTTACTGCCAAGTTCTTCCCTTAGTTCAAGTCATCATGATGACGATAATGACCTGGCCTCTTACAACATTTTCCTAACTGGACTTTGCCTCTAATCTTGTCATTCCTTCCAGTTTATCTTTTCATACTGCTGCCAAAGTGATATTTTAAAATTTATTATCAATATTTATTATATTAATAATTATTTATTATTGACAATTTATAAAATCACTTATGAGTATACAGTTACAAATAGAGATAAGTACTGTTGAGGACTTTGCAACATATACAAATACCAAATCATTATGTTGTACACCTGAAACTAATAAAATGTTATGTGTCAATTATACCTCAATAAAAAAATTTTTTTTAAGTACTGTTAAGGAAAGGAACCTAAAACAAAGGACACTGACTATCCTGGATTTTTTTCCAGTAGCCTTTCCAGATCCACCCTTCATCTTTCTTGACCCTACTCCGTGTTCCAGAAGGTTGCCTTCGTGGCCTCCATCAGTAGGCAGCTTGTCCCTCTGGCCTCGGTTTGGGTTTGGCCATAAGAGGCATCAGCAGGTCAGAGGACGGGAGCAGAGTGAAATCACTCTATTAACTCCCCTTCCCTGCCAGTATAGACTGACTTATTTTCTTTGCAGGAGGCCACAGCTATTCTTTCTGGGTTCTAGGAACACCTCCCCCACCCCCAGTACCTTACCCAATTAGTGAAGGGTGATTAGGGCTTCCTAATGTTGTTAGCGAAGGATGCTTCACCGCAGCTGGTTGGCTTCTTTAACAGGACACACACCTTTGTAAATGGTCCTCTCACTGAACTCACTGGTGAGTGTGCCATTCTTTTCCTAACAGCACCCAGACCTACACACTAGCCTGGACCAGAGTGAGGTGGGGCTGCTGATAGATAAAGGGGCATTCTAGGCAGAGGGATGAACCTTATGGGGGAAGTGTTAGAAGGAAGGAGAGTGTAGCTGAAGCACAGAGAAAGAGAGGATGAGATGATGCTGGAGGGGAAGACAAAGACACATCACAGGCCATAGGTTGTAATGGATGTTATTCTCTTTCCTTTCCTTTTCTCTTTTTTTTGGCTGCTCAGCATTTGAAACTCCTTCTGTCTGGGGAATTCTCCACTTAGTAGTGTTAATGGTAGGTGGGCTGGCCTTCTCATACAGAATCTCAGCTCAGGATGACTAGGTATGGTCACATGACACAGCCTTAGCCAATCAAGTGCACCCACCCAACATTTGGACTGGGAGCCAGATGCAAATAATGAAGAATTCTCTTCTCCTCTGGGTAGGTGTGGTAGTGGCTCCAGCAATGGTTTCTAGGATGTTGGCAGTGCAAGCTGTGGCATCTATTTCCTCAGCTTAGCTCCCAGCCTTCTGGGTGGCTCACATCCTTTTATGAATTTCCTTCTTGTCTGAATAGGTCAGAGTCAATTTCTTCCTACTGGTAATATCAAAAGTGATTATTTTTAAAAGCACAAGTTTGATCAGTAATCCCTGCATAAAATGCTTAAATGGCTCTCCATTACTCATGGGGGAGAATCCAAAATCATTCTTTCTGGAAATAACAATATGATCTGGTTCTCTCTTGGGGGGGTTTCCTTTCCTTATCTATGTTTAAACTGAAGTCTTAATGAAATAAGTCAGATACTTGTAACTAATTATAGAGAATGTGTTTGCATGTAAGATACTTAAGATTAGAAACCATTCTATACCACAGAACCCCTATAACACACGAAAGATTAGAAATATGGCACAGGTAGAATCTAGAATAAAAATCCGCATTAAGATAAATAATAACAGATCAGACTTACTGCTACTGATAAGAAAAAGAGGGTGAAAGTCTGAACTGAATCAGGGTTAACATGACAAGATAAATTACAGAGTACTGAAATATGAAATCTATCTGTATTTTCACAAGTGAGCTTGGCTTTCATCTTTGACAAGTGTGGAGCCTAGAGGAAGGGTTAGAAAAGAAACTGTATCGTAAGAGACTATAGAGAATTTGTGTAGTAACTCCTTGGAAAAATAATTTCAATGCGATTTCCGCAACATAAATGTATTTATTAGTGTACAATAATCATTATAAAATATATAGAGAAGAAAGAATTTATTTTAAAAACAAACCTTATTAATGAAATTAATTAAACTTCTTGTATTTCACGTATCTCTATTAATATATGAAAGTTTGAACCCAAATCTGTTAAATTTCAACTCTTTCGTTAGTATTTGCAATTCATTTTGTGGTTCTTGCAGTAACTGCATTACTGCATTGAAACTCATTTCAATTAACAATGTAATTGGGAATACATAGTAGAAAAAAATAGACAAGTGAGTAGATTAATCATTTTGGGATCTTTTTTCAAATATACTTGCTTTGTACTTTGACCTTTTCTTTTTATATGACCTCTTTTAGAAACTTATCAGTATTATGTCCTAAAGTGCCAATTTATGCATGAATGTGTGTATGTATACTGAGATCACATTTTATAACTTTTTTTAGTAATATCAAAATCAAGACTAACAGTAGCACTATTAACAGACACTACCCATGGAGACGGTCTTCTGTGTTTGTTTCTAAAACTTATTGTTTTATCTTTCACATTTAGATCACAACACATCTGAAATTGATTTTTCTTTATGGAGGAGGAGTTATGTTTTTGTTTTCATGTGGATGCCAGTTAACCTAGTACTATTTACAGAAAAGCCCATCCCTTCACATCTGCATCACAGTGTTAGGTTTGTTATAAATCAGGTGATCACATATTGCTGTTCCACCTGCTTACTGATTTATCCTTGTGTCAATACCTCAAGTCTTGCTATCTGGACTTATGAGTACTCCAGCTTTGTTATGCATAAAGATTGCCTTCTTGGCTCTTTGCATTTTCTTAAAAATTTTCACAAAAATTCTGTTGGAATTTTGGTAAGGATGGCACTGAATAGATACATCAATTCTGGAAAAAGTGACACACCAATATATATTTGTAATAGATTTATTCAGACATTCAGAGTTGTGTAGGATGTGGCAATTCTTCATTGGATAGGCAATCCTAGGGCACTGTTGAATGTCAGATAACCCTAGCTTCACCCATTAACTACTACTGACAATCACTGTGATAACCAAAAACCAAGTTGATGGCAAAGACTTAAAAAAAACTTACCCAGTAAGGTCTCATTCCTAACCTTTAAGTCTATGGTTCTTATTGTTCATTCACTTAATAAACATTTACTAAGTACTTACCATGTGTAAGCCACTGTGTTTATGAAATGGTGAACTGAGTTATTAAAGTCTTTAAATAGAGGTCTTTTCTACTTCTAATCAATTAAAAAATTTATATCTAGCCAACCGAATTTACCCCATAAAATAGACTGGGCAAATCCCTTTAATTATGGTGAGCTCCTCAAAACAGAAGTCATTTCTTATTTATTTTTGTATTACCAATGCTCCCCACATAGTAGATTCTCAAATACATTTTTGGCAAATACTTCTAATATACTTTTAAGGGGATTTTAACTCTTTTAAATCTTTAATCTTAAAACGTCCTTGGCTTTGGAACTTACAAAAATGCTGATGACTTTAAGTGCTCACAAAGGGAGAACTCACTGGCATTTCATGAAGTTTAGATCTTGAGCCTGTTTTATTTTGTCCTGAGGTAAAATTCGCAATACTCAATCTGTCAGTTTGTAACTTTAACAGTATGGTTGTTTAACATGGCTTTTAAACTGTATTTTTTTTTAATCTATTTGAAATCTCAGATATTTTGACCTGGTAGAAGAAAATAATAAACTTGAGAGTTTTCTGTAAGCTGTACGCAAGCAAAAAACCTCTAAGCTTTGCATTTTTATCACGCTTACACAAGATACCATTAAAGCTTATAAAGGGTTACAGAGCAAAAGTCTCAATGCTTATTTACAAGATATGGCATAGAAAGAAACTATACACCTGAGTGTAAAATAAGCTGTTCTAAAAATATACTACATGGTTAATGTTATGTTAAATGAAATGGGATATAAAGATACAAAGAAGTATGCTGACCAGTCTGGGCTTTGGTAGGAGCAGAGGGAAGATAAGGAAATACAGACACTTATTTATATAAATATAAATAGAATTATTTGGTTAGTATACTTATGCAGTAAAATATTTTGGAATTATAAACAAGGCTTTGAACATATAATTCCTGACCTTGAAGAACTTAAGAGTTTGACAAGAAAATTGTCAAAATGAGTATAATGAAAATAGAAAGGGATGAGGATGTATTTTATAATCCAAATGACTTTCAAGATGCAACCCAAATATGTTTTTTTCTGTAGCTTTCTCTGAACATGGTTTAACAACTACCAGAATTACCCCGTTATTAGTCTTTGCATAGAATTTCATATCTTACTCTATTTCGTACCAATCAACCTGTATTATAGTTATTTGTTTATATGTCAGTTTTCTCTACTAGACTATGAGCTTTTTCATGGGCAGGGGTTGTGTTAATAAATATTTGTTTCCTCACAAAGGGCCTGGAACATAGTATGAGCTTTCACAAATATTTAATCAAATTGAGCTAAATAGTATTGTATGAAATGTCCAAAAATGAGAGAATGAAATAATGAACAACAAGGTACTAACTTTAAAAGAGACAAACAGAAAAAACAACAAATGGGGACAGGGAGGGAAGTGGGGGGAGAGGGGAGAGGGAGAAAGATCAATATAGGATGCAGCTATCAGGCCAGGCTTGGGGAGTGGGTGGGAACTGAGGTCAGCTCTGAACATGTATGGAGGAAGGCTCTCAGCGGAGGCAAGGAAGGAGAGTATCCCGGAAGTGAAACTGGCGTGGTCAAGATATAGTTACCAGAATTTCTGCTTCTGCACCTTTCTAACCCTAGCAGCTAGCAGGGAAGAAATATGTAAGAAGTACTTAGGATTCTTATTAATGGACCAGTAATCTTAAGATTAGTCTTAAGGGTAACTTATGATTCTTCCTTCTCCTTCATCTACTGTATCCTGACAATAGTTAAGTATGGAACTATCAACTCTTCATTTACAACACCTCTTAGATTTGTCAATAACTCTATTGAAACTGGCGCGTAGTTAGATAAGACAGGCTGACGCCTAGATTGCTGGGTCACAGAGACCACCAGACCTGTAGGGTTTTAGCTGGGGACACTAGGCTAAAAGTCTTATGCTATCCAAAGTCTTATGCTAGACTGGTGAAAACTGACACTGGGTTTCTTAAAAAAAACCACTGTTAGATCTGGCCTTAGAATTAAATAGGGCAGAAAATATAAGAGGGAGTCAGTGAGAGTAGGAACTTCTGGAGATCAGCAACAAAAGGTTAGAGGTCAAGAACATATGCATTTGGAGCTAGACTATCCAGGTTAGAATCCTGGCTCCATTATTTGTTAGTCTGACTTTTAAGTAAGTTATTTAAACTTACAAATGAAAAACATGGATAAAATACAACCATATAAAGTGGTTGCTTAGGGTTCAGTGAGTTAGTACGTGTCATGTGTGCAGTGCCTAGCACATTGTAAGGACTCATTAAGGCGTGGCTATTGTTGGGGTTAACATTTTCTAAACCATCATTATCATTTTTGGAGGATAAAAGAAGGAAAAACACCCAGAGAAAGTAAAAAAAAAAAAAAAAGGAATATTCGAGAGGCTGTGTAAGAGAACTGATAGAGTTTAATGGAAATCAAAGAGAAGAGATAATTAATATAAACAAGGAAAAGAACAAAATTCCACTTGGAGTAAGACACCTTGGCGTAATAACTTGGTCTCTAATGCTTTGTCTGTAAGTTTTCAAAATTAAGCAGTATAACCCTGGGCATCACGTGATTCAATAAGAATGTTCTGAGCTGATGTTTCCTGGGAGATCTCTACTGGTGGTGTTATTCAGTAAAGATTAAGTGCTACGTAAATGTGGGATTTGTTTTCAGCTCGCAGTTCAAGCTGGAAACTACTTTTCCTACAAAGAAGGAATTGAAGATTCGCTTCACCTTCCCCAGGACCACAACGTAAAGATAGACTACAGCCTTAAGCTGCAGAACACTGATTCCACAGGGGGCACGTGGCCACTAGGGAGGCCAGTGATAGTGAGTGCTGCCGGTGGAGACAGAGCTTCAGCAGATGCAGCTATTGCTGGGGTCGACAAGCAGAGCTGGGTTAGCTTATTTGGCCCTCAAGAGACACACACATACACATCCTCTTGCAGAGCTGACTACCCAGGGCAAGAACTATGTGACATACCAGAGGAGACTTTAGCCTCCAACTGAACTATTCCACTAGTCACACTGGCAAACTCTGGTTTACTCCTTCTGTCCTGGCCTAATTATTAGTACTTTAATTCCATAAAGACAATAAATGATATGGTCACTCTAAACATGTAGCATTAGTTCCTAACTAAGGAGGAGGGAGAAACATTTTAGTAACACGACTTTGTATAATAAACCATTTATTGTCTTCACTATGGATAGTGAGTTTAATCATTCTTAAATCTTTTAGAAAATTCCAAATTCAAGATTTTTAAAAAAATAGATATCCAGCTTGAGTGGATCTTGTAGACTTAACATTCTAGTGCCATGGTAAACAACATTATCAGAAACATGACCCAACTTATTGAATTGTCCAAACAGAATTAAATTATAGCTGAGTGTGATCATAACATAATAGTACAATTTAAAAATATATCTACTGTAAACTATAAGCTAAAGATCTATTTTTGCAGAACATAATGGAAGTAGAAAAAAATTGGAGTTTATTCTAACTTTTAATGTGTTATCCAATATAAAGCAGAGGTCTTAAAAACTGAGAAATGCATGCTCTTAGAGTTTTATAAAGACTTTCCAATGGTATGTGGGCATGAATAGTTTTAAAGGAATTCAATTTTGAGATCCTCAACTTTCATGGTTAATCTCTCCTAAATTGATCTACTTTAAAAATGTACCTATAGCCTGCAGGTCCTCCTTTCCCACTGGATTGCACTTGACAGAAGGAAGGCATGGCTCTAATCCACCCTGGATCTTAGTGTAATGCACTGCTCTTAGGGAAGTCCCATGACTCAGAACAAAGACAAACCAAGGGGGACTTGCACCTTGTTTCATATTGACCTGCAGACAAACTCATGGCAATGAAGAGTGAGGAGACTGTCTTAGAAACAGGTTTATTGGAATTAAAAAATGAAATGTAGATGTCTCATCAATTTCAGAATGCCTGCCAATTAGGCTATATTATGGACCATTTCCATAAACTGAATAGGCAAATTTTTACTTAATGGTTTTGATGAAGATATAATTAAAGCATATATCTAACAGGTCAGAAATTATATCCTTTGTCACTAATTACATTTAAAACGAAAATTTTTATATGTCAACTTAAAAATGTGTGTGGAGTACATGGTTTAAAAGATTATTTTAGAGAGTACCAAACAAAAACCATGTGAACAATAAGAGCTTTTCCGTGTCACTCAATGTTACTTCACTTTTTATACTTGTTTCCTTTGTTCTTGGGGAAATTCATGTTACTCATGAATACTTTCTCCATTCAATCTAAAATCAATATTATATTTCTACCTATTTCTTGAATTTGTAATGTTCTAAAGCCAGTATTTATCTCTAAATATGTAGTTACTTAAAGAGGAAGGAATGACATTAAGCAAATTAGTATCCAGGTAATTCTTTCAGTCAAGTTGTTCTTTAGTAAAGATGTAAGAACACTGATACTGAATAAAACTTACCAAAGGTGGCCATAACCTACAAGTTACAAAGACGGCTGGGTCTTCAGAGTCTGTCATGGGTTGAACTGGGGCTTAGCCATTTACTTGATATGTTACCCTGGGCAAGTGACTTAACCTCTGTAAGCCTCTTCATCTGACTTTGAGAACTTGTGGGGATTAAGTGAGATAATACAGTTAAAGTGCTTGGTACAGTATCTGACACTATTAAGTACGCAACAAATGATAGCAATAAATCAACTCGTTATTACTACTGCTACTAGTATAAGCTTTCAAATTCACTCATTCTTGTATACAATTTAAACAGGAAAGGAGAGAAAGCAGATAAATTTGAGATAAACAGAGACTTGTAAAGGTATTAATTTAAGAATATTTATTGAGCAACTTATCGTGTGTCAGGCTGTGTCAGACAGAACACAGAAAAATCCTTGTTCTTGTTAAGTTCACATCATAGTACAGGAAGACAGAAAATGAACATAATAAATTAAAAACTTATATAGCATATTAGAAGGTGTTGAAGGCTATGGGAAAATATAGAGCAGATTAGGAGCGACTGGGAGTGGCAGAATGGGGGTAAACTGTGACTTTGAAATGGATGATCAGGAAAACTTCGTTGAGAAGGTGATATTTTAGTATGTGAAGGAGGTGAGGAAAGCAGCTATGAAAAGATCTGAGAGAGGTACATTTCAGGGGAAGGGAGCAGCAAAGGCCCTGAGGCTTGGCATAATCAAGGAACAGCAAGGAGGCCAGTGTGCCTGAATCAGAGCAAACTGCAGGAGAAAAATAAAAGATGAAATCAGAAGATTTAAGGCAGCCAGGTCATGAGGGTCTTGGTGGCCACTAAAAGACTTCTGAGTGAGATGGAGAATCGATGGAGAGTTTTGAGCAGAGAAATGACGTGATCTGTCTTTAAGTTTTAGAAAGAATCATCCTTTTGACTGCTGTGAAAGAACAAACTGAAGGAGGTCAGGGTTAAGAGCAGGTATCTAGTTAGGAGGCTATTACAACAGTCCAGGCAAAACAGGCTGGTTTGGACTGAACGGTAGCATTGGAAGTGGTGAAAACTGGTTTAATTATAAATATATTTTAAATGCAGAGCCAACAGGATTTTCTGTCAGATTGGATGTTGGGCAAATAGTGATTACTCTCTTTCATTTAACCACCTGAAAAAGATTATATGACTCTAGTGTTTTCAGAGAGGAGGGGCTTATATAACTTCCAGAGTTTAAGTAACTTAAATGCGAAGAGAAACCATGTGGAGTGTTTCCACTCCCACATTGCCTATGTCATCACTTTAACATTATATATGCTTAATAAATATATATATATTTTAAAAGTTTAAATGTATTAATTGCTTTAGCACACTACCTTCTCATGACTCCTGAGGGCAAGAACTCTGTCCATTCAATCTGTTACAAGCTCTTCCCTGCCTTGCCCTCACTCTTTACTTCTATTTGACAGTGATGATTTTTCCTGCTTGCAAATAATTTATACGCTAAGGAAACGAGATGGATAAACAGCTATCCTTTTGTAGGACTAGCAATAAAACAGGAAAAGGAGGATTAGAGCAATTACCAACCATTTAGCTTCAGTAATTTTTCAGAGCTTCATTACTGCCACATCATGTATGAATACATCCAGTACCTAGCATACTTTACAATTTCAGGTGGTTTTATTTATTTTTTACTAGGTACTAGAAATCTGAATTGATGAAAACATTGTTACTGATATCATATAAAGAGGTAACATTCAGTTTTGAGTCAGTAATATGGACAGAATGTTAATTCAGTTTGTAAATGTAAAATTAAATTGTTTCAAAACTCTTGTTCCTGAATAAATCATGTTTAATTTCATGAGTGTCTTCAAGTTTGAGAGAAGCATCATGCCCTGGCATTTTTCAAACAGGCCTGGTGTGAAGACCCCAGTGCTGCAGGGAAGAATGTTTTAGTTCTACTTACTTCCAATTCTAAAATGCATAACTGGCAAAATGAAGAAAAATGGTTGGTGTAGGTCAAGCTAAAAAGATAACTCATATTAACAGTCTTATAACTGAGGCTTTCCTTTCTGTATCAAGTGTTTTGGCACAGCTTTCCAAATATACTCATAATATAGGCTTCTATTCAAATTAGACAGAAATACATGTTTCCCCATTTTCTAGCTTTTATTAAAGAAAATGTGTCAACCAAAGACACGGTGATGACTGATAATATCACACTTAAAGGCTTCCTATTAAAATGCCAAGAGCATGCAAGCAATTTAACACACCAACTTAGAGGCAATTTTTCCCCCTATTTAGTAAGTGAAGAAAGTGTCTTCAATACTCTGGTGTGAATCCTTCATTAAATAAAATGTTCTACAATGTTTAAAATGTTCTAACAGGTTATTAAGTAATGTTCTATTAAATGCTCCATTAAATAAAAGTTTCATATTAAAAACAATACCAGTGACTTTACTTTCTCCAGTACAGTAAACAGACTGATGAATTGCTAATGGTATTATCCTTGCTGAATATCACTATTTTTTTGTTTTTATGGTCGTGTGCTATATCTCTTATGTCAAAGGGAATCTTAACTAATAAGTTGTAGTATAATGGCATCTCTAAGAAACCCTTCTCCAGTCCTATTACATTGAGTAACAAAGAGCTAATTAGCATTTCATTAGATACCTAATCAAAAGAATCAAGAAGTAAATACTAGCGTATTATACTGCACAATAGCTATTCCCAACATATTTGGCATGTTTAAACATTTATTTCCAGGTATTTTCTTCTAAATAATTCATGTCTCAGGTTTTGATAATTAAAGTAGTAGAGTTTGTTATGGATGATGGATAATAGGATTAGAATTTATGCATCAAAAACACGGCAACTGAGATCTCATCAAAAACTACTGTCATATCATGATAGTTCTATTAATTTGGCGGTTTTACTCATCCACACTTAACAGAATACCGTCAGTTTGTATGAAAATCATTTGGGAACATGCTATTAGACTTGTATAGTAAATGAACTGTGCACGTGATGGCTGTTTTATTGAATTATTACTTCTAATTCACATATGCTCAATAAAAATTATATCTGAGGAGTTACGTGGAGATTTTCCACAGCTAACAGAATAAACACCGTTTATAACAAATGCCTTATGACAAAATCCCCTTCCAACAAAAGACTTCAAAGTCACGAATGATGGCATGCATTTTTAAAAAAGAAATAACTGATAAACCTTCAGTGGAACAGAATGACTCGTAAAGTCCCTTAGAAACTCCTGCAACAGAGAAGCCTCTTTATTGAATCGTGCAATAACAGAGTATAGAGTGCACTCATATCCTGACTCCATTGCCATTAATTACTTAAGACTCAGTCCAGTTAAGTAGGCTGGTGAAGGCCATGGAGTGACCTACAGAGCTATCTAGAGGTTTTCCTGTCTCTCAGGAACAGAGTGCACTAGTTAGAGTTATCAGCCTCATCCAGGCCACCCCAACCCCCTCCCCCACCTTCTATGCTCTCCCCAGAAAAGGAAAATGAACACCACACAGCTGGTACCAGTCCCTGCTTAAAAACAAAGTTTCTGGTAGGAGAGAGGAAATCGTAAGACAGTAGCAGACCTAGAGCTTGATGACCTATCTTGGCCGCCAGCAGCTAAACCATAAGACACGCGACTACGTCAGGGGTTCACGGGATTCTGTATGTAGCACAGTCAGGAAAGAGAAGAGC
This sequence comes from Vicugna pacos, assembly GCF_048564905.1. Classification (NCBI taxonomy): domain Eukaryota; kingdom Metazoa; phylum Chordata; class Mammalia; order Artiodactyla; family Camelidae; genus Vicugna; species Vicugna pacos. Next base: position 49,290,464 of record NC_132996.1, on the reverse strand, counting down.
TTTTCACAGTCACTTCACAAGTCAGTCTCGCTGTTGCTTTCTATCCTGAGATGCTGCAGCCATTATTCACTGGGGAGCTCAACGTGCCATTGGAAAGGCTGTTGTGAGGATCTGTATTTTGGCAGAGTCTATGTTTAGTTATCTGCATTTCAATATGTGTATGTGTCAGTGGGGTTATTAGGGGCTAGGCTAAACTAGGTATTGTTACATGCCTTCAGTCCGACTGAAAGAAAGCAGGAAAGTGGGGAAATATCTTATTTATAAGACATAAAATCTTATGTCCTCATTTAGTGAGCTACTTTCTATATGGTATTGTCTCTGAAACATGTATAATGCATGATATTTCCTCTTAATGACTGATAACGTGTTATGTTTCTTCCAATTGTTTAAGCACTATAAAATGAATAATTACATACTTTTCATTATAAATCTTAAATACCTTCTAATGGCACTAGGCCGGTTAAAATTATTTCTGCTCTCAACTTCGCATGTTAGATGGGCTACAAAATTCATCTTTTTAAGTTCTGTTCTCTTGTGTAAAGACACGTCAACAATTTTTTTTTTAACAAAAATCCTCTAAATGGACAGTTGTGATTAAAAGTGTAAATGTGTTAAGCAAAGAAATCATTCAGCCAACTTTTATGGTTTCATTTTGAAAATTAGGCTAATGTGTAAGGAAACCAAGGCCCTTTACTTTCTATTTGAAATCTTTAATTATAAGCATTATACATTTGAAAGGCATCTTAAATTAGGTATCATCTTAACTCTACCTTTATTTACTTTTACATAATTATCCTGATGAGAGATATAATTATAGCATTATACAAAATTACTAACCCATTTTTTTTAACGTTTCCTACGTGATAAACACATTACATATGGATTAAGGCAATAAATCTCCAACTAAAATAGCTAGGAGTTAATTAAAAAGCGGAAACTACAATTCCCATTTCTTAGTTAGGAAAAAAATGACTGAAAAAGAGTAACTTGGGGGAAATAATTTATGAATAAAATTTCAAGATATAATCACAACTTTATAAATGATATAAAAATGGTTATTTTAATGCCCAATTTAAAGGGAAAAAAACCCCCAAGAAACATGACTTTTGACACCATGGAAAAAGCAAAGGCTTTTTTTTTGTTTGAATTTTTCCCTTTGCATTATTGGGAAGTGTCATGGAGACAGAATCACAATGTGACATTTCTGCCCTCAGTTTTGATTTCTGCAGCATAAAATTATTACTCTTAGAGAGAGGGAGAAGGAGTCTTCTATTTGGGAAACAATGAGGCTTATTATGTAACAAATTGGAAGGAGAAATCATCTTCCCTAAATAGCAGAGGGGCTTCAAACCCTCTAAAGGAATAGTCAAAGAAAACAGCCTGGATACAACACTTCCAAACTGAATTTTACTCAATGATTTAAATTATCATAAAATAATTAATCATGATTCACTCAAGTGATAATAGATATAAATGTCAAGTGACTGGGAACAATGACTATGTAAGCCCATGGGATATTACTATCCAATGTTATCAAGATGTTATGAACTTGGCACCTCCCCTCTATTTCAAGAGTACATTTTAAATGCTCAGTTGGTTTGGCTTTAATTAGTCATCCTGATAGGTATCCATATTGAATCTCTACAACATGTGTATAGAGAGAGGCAAGAGGAAGAGATATAATACAGACTAGCTGAAAAAAACCATTAAAATTAAAATTATTCGATAGAGTTTTAATGCATCAAAGAACATACTTTCTCATTAAAAAGGTGAGTTTTATGTATACCAAAGATTTAGAAAGAAGTCAATATATTGGCAGGGAAGGGTGAGTAGAATGGAGAAGGAGCTAGCAAAATCTTCACTGAGAAAAAGGGACTGAGTTAAATGTTAAGTATTTTTTTTTTTAAACTCCAGGCTGATAGAGGGGAGTATTCTAACCTTAAAAACAGAAAACAGTTTGGTAATTAGGGAAAATTAAAAAAGTTTGGTATGGCTACTATGGTGAAAGGGTTGCCCTGCGTTTGGGCATTGAGAATTGATGACTAGTGTTCTTCCCCCAAGAGCAGACAACTAATTAAAGATGTAGTCAGGGTACAACATTGCACCTACAGTCAACAATAATGTATTGTACACTTAAAATTTTGTTAAGAGGATAGATCTCATGTTAAGTATTCTTATGACAGTTTTAAAAAAGCAATATCTGACTAGATATTTAGCAGAGTTTCACATATTATGAGTTTTTCATTTAACAAATATTTACTAAACACACCTTGTGTCTTAGATCTTGTGGCTGCATTAATGAATAAGAACAGGACACAGTTTCTGCCACCAGCTTATAGTATGGTAGAGAGGGAGACAAGGAAATAGGAAATTAAAATAATGTTGTAAGTGCTGTAATACAGATAATTTACAAGATATTTTGGGAATACAGAGGTGGGCTACTAAACTGGTCTTAGAGAATCAGGAAAGACATCTATTCTGAGAATTAAAGGATGACTCTTCAGACTCGCAAGAATACTTGAAGGAAAGGGGAGAATATTTTTGGCATTTACAAGAGAACTGGGAGTGATAGAACTGGCCACTGTGGAAACTGCAAGTAAGAGTCAGGCTGTAACTTGGAGCTCAGGCAAGAGATGAGGCTGGAACGGTGGCCAGAGGCAAGATCTTAAGGACATGTATTTTGATAAAAAGCACTGGACTAGATCAAACATTCACCTAAACATATTTTCATAAATATTTACTGAATGAACTAAGAAAAATTTATAGTTGATCTTGCTTTTCAGGCAATTAGTCCTTAAAACTTCAATTGACCCAGTATGTACATAATATTGAAATAACAAACTGTTTTCATCCTATTTCAGGATATCTTAAATACCCCTACAAATCGCCCCCCACACCTGAAGGAAATTTCATCCTAATTTCTAAAGCAAAAATGATGGAATTATTTTAGTGGGGAATAATGATTCCTTCTTGATACAAATGAGAGACTTGAGTGTTGCCAATCATTTAACTAAAAATAGTCTGAGGAGCACAATTATTTTCTCTTATGTGATGGTATTAAGGTATTTTTTCAGGATTATTTTATATTACTTATTTACTAAAAGGCATGACCACTTTGTTTTCTTTTCTTGTCACATTGTTTATAGGATTCACAGTGTGCCATGCTTAGGCATACACATTTTAAAAAGTGCTGGAAGAAAGGTTATATTAAAACCTAAAACAAAAAGCATAATTATCTAAATATTACACAAAACATCATATTAATCTTATTTTCTAAATTTAAAATAAACAAATTTTGCTTTCCAAATGAAGTAATTACTTTATCAAACCATAACTATTCAATAATTACCATTTTTAAATTTTTGAATATTTACTGTAAAGCAATGTAATATCAACTCTTGATTAGAAAATAGATGCTTATGGGAAAATGGAAGCAATTTTATTTTAAAAAATATGCAGATGTGTTGTACAAAAAAAAGTACACTTAATGATCATATACTTAGGTGGGAGGAGTAACTGGCTATGATAAAATGAATAGATCACAGATTTTATTGCCTAAGTTAAAATTTAGCACAAATTTAAGGCTACCTACCATTACAGTCAGTGCATAAGTCAGACTTTTTTCACTTAATCACTTTTGGAATAAAGATTTATATAAATAGTTTACAAATTTACTTTGATAGTACTCCCTTTTCTTCAGACACACGTTACTGAAGTATATTGTGCAATCGCTGGTAAAAATTACATAGTTGAAATAACAAATGTGGAAATATATAGTTTACTAAAATTGTTTTCAGGATAGTTATTTTAGGTGATGTTACTGAAATCTTATACAGGTGCTTTAGAAAAGCTTTGTGCAGGATGCTTAGTGATTATATTAGTGCTTCACAAAATTATAAAGAATACTGCCCTTACTAAAATGAATCTTTCCAAGGGAATGATAAACTTGAACTAAAAGTAAAAGACAATTAGAAATTAACTTATTAAGGGCTTGCTCTGCTGAAATAACAGAACTACACGTGCAAAAACCAGGCCATCTGAACACTTTTAAGTGGAATCACATTTCAACAATCCAGAATACAGGACAGAAATAGACTCATGGACAGAGAATACAGACTTGTGGTTACCGGGTTGGGTAGAGGGTGGGAAGGGATAGACTGGGATTTCAAAATTGTAGAATAGATAAACAAGAATACACTGTATAGCACAGGGAAATATACACAAAATGTTATGATAAATCACAGAGAAAAAAATGTGACAATGTGTATATGTCCATGAATGACTGAAAAATTGTGCTGAACACTGGAATTTGACACAACACTGTAAAATGATTATAAATCAATAAAAAATGTTAAAAAAAAGAAAAAAAAAATCCAGAACAAATTAAAATAGATTCCATTATAAAATAAATTTCTAGATGTGGTCTTTGAAAATCCACTTAATATCCAAATACCTTCGTTTAAATAACCCTGGTCTTTTCAAATTTAAATCTGTTGTTTCCTTAGTCCTCCATGGTGGTTGTTAAAAGTAGCCTTACTATTAAACCCTTCAAATATGTTTTTGAAAATTACTTCAAATTTCTCTTTTTCCAGGGTATTAATAGTAAGTCTTTAACATTCCCCTGTCCAACATCTCAAAATGTCTGATAATTTCTGAATCCAAAAGAAAGATATTCTTACAAAAAAGGATATAAGGTAGTAAATTTATTTTCTCAGGTAACCATTTTTCTCTAGACTCTACATAGCAACAGTAAAAAATGATAATTAACCCTATTATACGGAATCTTCATCAAAAAATCAACATTTCCTGTGACAGTGTTCAATGTATTATTTTCTTTAAATCTATTTTTTAAACTTTAAAATAACAAATTTGAGACTTATTTTGAAAAATACTTTTATGTTAAAATAAGAGAATTAAATTCTTCTAAAACATTTGTAATATAAAAATGAACTGAGATGTTTCATTAGTTGATAAATTTTGGTAAGAATGAAAATACTAAAAGTAAATCTTTGATATCTGACAATTGTGGTATATATGAGAACATCTGAGAAAGCATAAATATTTTTAAAAATGACTTTATGGTTTTTAACCACGTGGTGAAACTAATCTATACTTAACAATAATCTATAATGATAGAAAATGTCTACCAAACATTTTTTGTGTAAAAAAAGTTCTGTAGTATTAAAAGAAATCCTAATGAAAATTAGAAAAATTAGAGAGAAACAGAGACAGAGAAAGAGAGAGAAAGGAATATCTCTTCTGCTACAGGCATAGTTTAAGTCTAGTTTTACAAATAAAAGGACCTCCCTAACATATGGAGTAGTTGCCATGTCCTCCCAGGGCTGGACTGTAGCTATGTTCACCTCAGGCTCGTCAACAAGAGGTGAACTGTCAAATATAATTCCAGTCATAGGATGGTTTGGTTGAGACAGATTAGTGGTATGCAATCATGATAGATAGTTTATCCTAGCTCCAAACTGCCGCTTGGGAAATCTTGAACTCAAATGAACAGAGACTCAGTCATTATTAGTGTCAAAAAGGTATACAGAGACAAAATTTGGTTGGCAGCATGAAAGATGAATCAAGGCGAGAAAGTGACCAACTGCATGTTCAAAATCGAAACTGAGAGGCACACTACAGTTTGGAAAAATTTTAAATACCAGGATAGTCATATATTATTAATTGTTCATTGATCAGTATTTCAAATGTATTTCTCTAAAGTAAAATATTTTTTAGAAAGACAATATAAATGATGTGTATTATCTTATTCAGAAATCTTTATTCTCAAGGTGACACAGAATAGAGTCCCCTCATATATAATAAGAGCAAAATATTTTTTAAAAATTTGTTATTTTTAGTATCTTTCCTTCACTTGGATATCCCAGGAAAAAAGAGACTTTTTAAAGAGAAAAATTAGTTTTGTGGAGATATTTTAACATTTGATGACTTTCTTAGGAAGAAAGGTTATAATGAGCATAAACTTAAAATGTGGAAGAATTTAACTAAAGAAACCTCCAAATATTTTCTAAACACTGGAAAATATATATTTGTAAATTATAAAATACATTATTCTGTTAGCAAACACAAACTTTGGTATCTTTAAATCATATCCTCCCCCAACCAAATATCCACAAAAAGAATGTCCTCAAGTGTCACTGCCTGAAGTGATATGCTCTGACAAATCCAACAGCTCTTTCTGTGTCATTCCTAATGCACTTGTCACTCAGTATTATCCATCCTCATTAATGACAATGGGAAAGTTTATCTTGGGAACACGTTTTAAATCATCTACTCTTTACAATGGGACCATGAAATCTCTTACAAAACATGAGGCGGGAACTACTCTGACAACAAAACCCCTTCCTGGCAGCTTTATTCTTAATTCCTGTTCAAGGAGTAATCTGTTTATTATAAAATCATACAGAACAATATATTAAACAGAATTTGAAACAAGAATAGCTAGTGTGATTTTCAAGCTTACAAGTATTTTTACAACATTTTTATTAGGCTGAAAACACTTAGTTGAGTCCTTTTTGTGTGGTTTCATGCACTCTTCTTTTCTATTCCACATTATAAACACCTTTGAAAAGGAGTTTTATTTTACCTAATTCTAAAATAATTTTTAAATGCCAAGGACACTAATCTTTATGTAATTATTTAAAAATAATATGCACTGACTTAAATAAAAGTAATTTTGAGTAAAACTGTTCTCAGGTTTAAATTTCTTAACTAAAATGCTGAAAGATTCTAACTCAAGTCTCTTACAACTGAAAAATAATTTTACCAGCTCCCAAATTACTTTTAATAATATATTTACATTTTAAGCTTCAATATGGTCTTATTTTTGTGCCTAAGAAATCCCTAGTTTTTAAAAAATAAAATGAAAAATAAGCAAGACTTCTTGATCTACAATGCCCATTTAAACTTACCATTTTAATTTGACTATCAGCTATATATACTAGGTAGTGTGAATAATGAACACCTATTTTTTTTTTGGTATACTTCTGCTGATAAAATCAATACTTGTTAGAAATATATCTGTATGCCTCATTATTCAGTCATCAAAAGTTTAATGCTATATTCTGACTGTGTGATAAAATAATCTTAAATAGATTATAATAATAAACTTGAAAGATCAAATTTAATGTTGATTTTATCATTTTAATCATCCACTTAAAGAAAGCCCATTTGTGAATTCAAACATGCTACAAGTAAAAGCAAGTTTTAATATTTAAATTGTATAAAACTGTAATTTAGCCTTTTTACTTCTGAATTCAAGACTACTACTTAAAAATTTCTAATGATGCTTAATTTTTTTAAAAAAGCTTCCTTTAAAGGATGTTGTGAAAATTATATGGGCTTCATATTTCAGATTCTAAGTTAAATATACAATAAACAACACAAAATGATTAATTTAATTGATATAAAAGAAATAAAAATCTAAGGAAAACCAAGAAGATATTCACATATTATTATAACTATTCCTCATATACTAGGTGTTTATTATGAATAGAATAATATATACAAAATAGCAAGTTATATGTGGCTTCAGAAAGCAGAATTAGTACTAATGGGTGGGAAGTGGTTTTAGCATCTGAAAGAATCTTCTAGCAACTGTTGCTGGTAGAAACTGAAACAAGGTGCCTCTAAAAAAGTGTGACCCACATGATTACAGAGAGGCTAGGTGGGAAAATACGGGCACACAATAAAAAGCTGACTTTGAAGCATATAAAGCTCCCTTCCAATTTTAGCCTTTTAAGAAATTTATGTATTTTCTCAAAGAGATGATCGCATTAATTCTAAAAGTGCAAACTGCACACCAGATGACTGTGTGAATTCTTTATTACTCAAAGGGAGCTTAACATTAAGACTACAAATCATACCCCCAATCGACAATTCTCTCAACAAATTTTCTTTAAAGTATGCAGCCTTCTAAAGTAGGGGTTCTTCTCTATACCAAACTTTCTCTGTAAATGACCAGATAGTAAATATTTTTGATCTTGTATGCCATAAGATCTCAGCTTAGTGGTACAGTGGAAAAACAGCTACAGACAATACATAAACGAAAAGGCCTGGCTATGTTCCAATAAATGTTTATTTAAAAAAAACAGTGGGGCTGGATTTGGCCCACAGGCCATGGTTCGCTAACTTCATGCTTTAAAGCATCAGGGGCATAGTTGGTTTCATATTGCCTTTTACTAACTTAATTTTATATGGACCAAAGCATGAGAACCTTTCCAATAAAATGATGGAAATGTTATAATATTTGAATGCTAAGGCAAAGAAATGGCCTATATTTATGGCACTATGAAAAGTAGATCACATTTCCAAAATATGTATCCTTTTTGTTTCTTGACTGAATTACACATTAAGTCAATAGGACACATGAAGGAAATGCATTCTGTTATAAGTTATGCACTGTAAAGCTTTTCTTCTGAATGTATAGTTGTCCTTAAATTTCTATCTGGACCACAATGGTTTCCCAGGAGAAAATTCTTAAGAAGCCAAACTAAAGAACTAGATTGGTACTTAACAGCTCCATGTGCACAAGAGGTCAATGGATGATTCTTCAATAATGAGAGTTATAAATTCTGTTATTATGGAAGTGATACTAGTCTTTTTACTACTAAGGTGTATTTACATACGAATTGCAGAATATCTAAAATGCTGTATTCAAATTCCACTGTACATAATTGTTTCATCCTTAATTTATAAGTCTCACAAATCTTTTATAATATTCTCTGTTAAAAGCCAGGAAAACACAGAGGCAATAAAATCAGCTCTACTGGCCAGAGAAGACCAGACATACTAACAATCACTAGGTCAAAAGGGGGTTAGAATGTACAGGTCTTTAAACCCAGGAATTAGGACTGATTCCTCTCAGCTCTGGGCGACTTTTTACAAATCTAGTCTGAATCTAACAGTTCTCTTAAGGAGCCAGATTGGAAAACTCTTACTGACATTTATGGAATGTTGATTATCATACATGGAAAATTTATTATCAAATATTTTAAGATGAAGCATTCAAAATAACTTTCAAATGGCAATAAAATGACAATAATGAAATCATGATTCAAACAGAAGACCACTTTCTGTTAACTAATAATTGTATCTTTTCTCATTTTCTATCTAGTATTTTTTAGGAATAGAGTTCTACTTTCTTTCAGCAATAATGGTCCATTATATTATCAGCTGATTTTTTGAAGGTTATTTTACTTAGGCAGAACCTTAGACATAATACTAAGCATTTATTTTCTAGCATTATCTGGCTATTCTGTATCGTCTGAAATGGTGAGATTTTATGGTTACACCTTCTAATTTTTTGAGCACTGTCAAGAGGACATTGACTCATTCAGTCACACATTCAATATTTTTTGAGCACCTACATGATCAGGCATTGAACTAGGAAAAGGGATACCACAATGAATAAAACAGACACAAGTTTAAAGCACTTAGGTCCCTAAATGAACCACATGTCCCTGAAGCTTCAATGCTTTATAAACAAAGCTTAAGCAGGTGTTTCCACCGTGCTAAAGAACTATGGCAGCAAAAACAAACCAAACAGTGCAGAATGGATATTCAGGAACTAAATAACAAGCAGAGAATGATTACTTGGATCAAGGTTATTCTTCACCATTTACTTCATGATTGGTCTTAATGAGTGGCCTTGGTATTTTTACAGAACGATCAGACCTACAGGTTTTTAAAGGCTAACTTACTATTATTCATTTGATTCTTGATTCAAATCCATTGTTAAATTACTTTTGTTTGACCCAGAAAATTTAATTTGGGATTGACTACAAATTTAATTTTTTCCCCATTTTTGACAGTACAACAGCAACCAGAAGGAAAATTAGAGGTGTATAATTGTGTGTCTAAATCACCAAATTCAGAGGGAAGAATCTAGAAAGTTGCTGGTTAAATTTATTTCAGTAGAATATTTTTACTAATTTGACATTATTCTGAGAACAGAAAAAGATGTATAGCTCATATGTTTATATATAAAACATGTAAAATGTTAAGTATATTAAAATTATTATAATGTACAAAATACTTTCTTTTCATCATTACTTTTATTTTATCCTAAAGTCTTAATTTATTGAAAAATCAGATGACTAAATTCATTTAGTATAGATTATTATTAGTATGTTTTCTGTACCACCATTTTTTTCCCTAAGAGCTTGGAAAGACTATGAGAGATAACTAAAATAAATCAATCTAGTTGGATTCCTTTTTCATACTTATCCCTGACAAGTCTGAACTTCAATATAGAAAAAATGGAGTATGCATTCTTAGCCATTTTGAAACAAGTTAGTTAGCTTTATGGTAAAGGCCATTTGAACACTACCACTGTGCTGTGTTTTTCTGTATCAGGACATGATCCATATATTTAATCAAACAAAAAAAAAGTGCATGTGTGTGCGCAGTTTTCTTTAAAAACTGTAGTTACATGTTCTAATAATTTTCTATAATTATGTCAAGAATAAAGCACTAGTGCGTTTGGTTTTGCTCAACATTTTAGCAATTGTTTGCAAAAATATTAATAAACTAGTATTGTGTTAGTTTTTTCCTTTGCCCACTGAATACAAGATAAGTTGACTCATTTATTTACAGGCTCAACAAGGGCAATCCATTTCATGCTATAGCAATGACCCTTCACAAAGATCTTGTAAATGAGCAGCCTATTACAATATGTACAAGTGACCTTTAATTGCACCAAGAGGCTTTTGTTAAAAGCTTTTTCAGTGCTACACCATAGCTACAGTATAAGTTGGTAAAATATTTCTTAGGTTATTGAGCAAGAATATCAACCAAAAAAAGCTCCACATCAAAATATGTAAATAAAAAGGTTTGAGGCATTTAACTAAGTCTACACTAAAATAATGCCTTTAAATAACTACTGATCATAAAGACAAGCTATTTTTTCTAATCATACAAGAATTAAACATTTAGAACATTCATAAACAATTCATTAAGTTCTTAAAATCTAAACAAATACAACTTTTTTTAAAATAATAGCCTTTGAAAATAAAAAGTTAAACTTGATACTAGCTTCATTTTAAAACAAAATATTAATTTTTAGTAAAAGATACCTCTTCTCTCTTTTAACTAAATGACTATACAATTAAAATGTTTACTAATTTGAAATGTTTATACCTAACAAAACATACTAAATACATTCCAAGTGTTATTTATATTAGGTAATGATATTTAAAACAAAATCTTCAGTAGAGGATAGGGTCAGACGTTTCAACTGATTTACTCAGAAATATGGGAATGACTGCAATATATTTTTGACACTCTTACAAAAAGTTGCAACCAAATACTCAATTTCATTAAACCCTTCATATTGGGTATCTTATTTCTGGAAGGCTCATGCCAAAATGATTTCATTTGATTTGCTACAACAATGGTGGGTTGACTTGACAGCACCTGACAAAACAGTTCAGTGAACTTCACTGTACCAGATACAAAGAACCTGCACTGGCTACTCTAGGAAATGTCCACTGTGGCACAGAGTCATGACAATAATAACTGTGACAAAATTTTAACTTTCATTTAAATAAGAGAACTGCTTTACTAGTTGTGTGGACAAAGTCATTCACGTTATACCCCAGTTTCTCTTAATTATTTATTATGGTCCCCCAAATCCTACCTTTTAAAAACAAATAATTTATATTTGATCTCATATTTCCTTAATGAGGAACACAATTTCTTATTATTAAACTGTAGAAACTCTAAAAATAATATTAATCTGTAAAAGAGGAAAATATTTTGTGACCATAAGATTTCTTTAATTTTGCTTAAAGATGGTATTCAAAGAATTTCCAATAAATAAAACATCTCCAATAGAAAAAAATAGGTTTTAGTATGAATGGATCATATCTAGATTAGAACTGGTTGTAATAAAAGCAGAGGCAAAATTAGAAATTAGAGATTTTTCAAAAATTTTTTTGAAAAATTGTATTGGGTAAGCTCTTACTATATTATAAGTAGTATACATCTTAATTATTTCAGGATAGTTTTTGATGCTCCAAAGATGATACATTAAAATAATTTGGAAAGATATAAAATATAATATAAAACATGGTAACTATCTATGAACAAACTACTATTTGCAAAAGTACCTGAATGATGTCAATTATTCCCTAATGGAAAAAGGTACCTGAATGTAGAACTTAAATGATTACAATAATAATATGCTATAATTAAGTTTGGGATCCTTTGAACCATATCAGTATAGTTGACTGGAATAAGGGAACCAGATTTCTTTGTATAGAATACTCTCCCTACCTTATGTAGCTAAGATCTAGAAATCCCACAAAAGTGAATAGTGTTTTATAAAATGGCTTTGTATTTTTTTTACAAAATAACTTTTCTATTAAAAACACCTACCGTATTACAGAAATAAGTAACAAATAAGGAAAGAACAATCTTGCCACCCTAATGTGTGTATATATATAACATTATATACATACACACAAGTAGCAAAATATTATATAAGGGAGAAGCTATGATAAATCTAATCTGAGTTTTATAATGTATTTTATGAAAATAGACTAGAAATGCCTGCTAGGAACAAAAGAATTTTTAACTTGAAGGTTTAAAGATTATATATAAATATGCATGTATACATACATATGTACACACATACTTGTGTGTACCCATACATATATGCATACACTGACATACATACTGCCTTTTTTTAAGGTGTTCTTTTTTATTGAGGCAGAGGCTTTCTGGCTTATGTACTGAAGATGAGATGGCAGTACATCTTGGGGCGTGGCGAGTAGTTAGCGGTTAAGAGCACAGGCTTTGGAATAAAACAGACAAATTTAAGTGTCATATCTGTCAGTTATTAACTCTGAGACTTTGGGTAAGTTAAGTGGCTTGATCTCTCTGAACCTTAGGTTTCCTCGTTTGTGAAGTGTAGGTAATAATGGTATATGGCACTGTGAGATCTATGAGGTAATGCCTTTAAAGCACATGTAGTAGTCTCGGGGCCCACTCAATTAAACTTTCAATTTTTGTAATTAATAATAACTAGCAGAACTCCTGAACATGTTAACTTTCCAGTGTGATTCTGCACATGGAGTCAGAAGATGTGAATTTAGCCCTGTCTACAACCACAGCTCTATGACTTTCAGATGGTTATATAACTCCTTATATTTTCTTATTAAAACGTGTAATAATACCTATGGCAAGGATTCCTGGGAGGATCAAATAAGGATTAAATATGGTCATGTAAGGGAAAGCTCCTAAAATGATGCCTAGAACAAATGAGAGACTCAATATCTGTTTTTAAAGAAAGTTATGATATACACAAATTACTTTAAAAATAATACCTTAACAATTTCACAAATATTTATGCAATGCCTATTGTACATGCTCAGGATTCAGCTGCAAACAAGAGAGAGTATGTCCCTATTCTTGTGAAGCTGACAATAGGTAAGGTTGAGTAAGGCTGCAAAATACACAATTTAACTGATCAACAACTGTAGTAACATGTAAGTGTTACACTGAGAATTACAACAGGGTGCACCATAGAGGGTACTGAGTGAACACTTAAGATAGGCCACTTAGGGAAGATTTCTCTAAGAAGGAGACTAAGATATCTGATCTATAATCCAATGACAAAGAAAAAAGCCATAAAAGGATTGGAGGAATGAACATTATGGACATTTGCTGTGAAAAGGCACTGAAGAAGGACTAAAGATGTTTTCAGTATACAGGTATCCCCAAAGCTAATTATATTGATCACAAAGCCATATTTATCAAGCTCTGCTATGTATTTCTTACTCTTCCGAGTACCTTGGAGGATGTTATTAGTAAAATATATGTTCTTACCTTTCTTACCTTCTAGGAACTTAAAAATGCATTTAGCTGATGAAATGGGACAGCCATGATTTGTCATCATTTTTGTTTTCTCTTTTTCAATCTCCCTTAAACACTATAAATAACACATTGTGGGAGGAAGTGTTTCAGGGAGTAACATGTAAACTGGGTGATTCTGCTATAGCAGTTCTATAAAGGCTTAAAAGAATCCTTGAAGTATTGCAATGTAATCTTCTTGGAGCCATATCATAGAACACATACAGAAATGTTTGTATCTGCAAAATTTAGGAAGGAGGAGAAAGGATTTTTTTCTCTTTGCACCCTCAGGTGAATGCTAAATCTGTATCACCCTGGTCTCAAAGGTGAGATTACTACACTATGGGTACCACAGAATCTTTAGGAGACACTGATGGACTGAAGACTATTTGGCAAGATTTTAAGTATTTGACTTTTGCTTTTTGTAACTATCTTGCTATTCAAATATAGGCTTTCTGAGAAAGAAAAATACCATACGATACCACTTATATGTGGGATCTAAAAAAAAAAGGACAGATTTATTTACAAAATGGAAACAGACTGACAGACATAGAAAACAGACTTATGGTTACCAGGGATGGAAGGGTGAGGAGAAGGGCTAAACTGGGAATTTGAGATTTGCAGATACGAAGTACTATATATAAAATAGATAAACAGCAAGTTTATACTGGATAGAACAGGGAACTATATTCAATATCTTGTAGTAACTTACAGTTAAAAACAATATGACAACAAATATATGTATGTTCCTATATGACTGAAATATTGTGCTGTACACCAGAAACTGACACAACATTGTAATACTTCAATAAAAATGTATTTCAAAAAAACAAATGTAAGCTTTCCTTAAATTTCCTAAGTAAAATGTAGTACAAATTAGTATAAAAAATAGTGCAATGTGAAATATTAGACCTTCAGTTTAATTTTTTTTTTTTAATGGAGGTACTGGGGATTGAACCCAGGACCTTGTGCATGCTAAGCAGGCACTCTACCACTGAGCTATTACCCTCCCCACTAGACCTTAAGTTCAATTTATATAATGATCATTTTTATACAAAAATGATTCACACACGGTCAAGGTGTCGTAAGATATTCAAAAATACCTCTCAAAGAAATAGAACTTATTTGATGTAATGAATTAGAAGTTTAATAACCTAGGTGTTGCCGACCATACAGAAACTTGAAGATACTTAAGAGCCAAACATGAATTTACTTTTCCTTGACAAATGAAGCAATGATGTTCTGCCAGCCAAACTCACAGGAAGCATGCAAAATGAACACAAAAGCAAACAGGCCTTATGCTGCCTAAGGGAAAGTCAGCAAGATGGCAGCTTCAATCATTTGGAATAATACTAAAGCAGCCTTAGGCTTTTCTCAGAATGGAAACATGTCACTATCACTGCAATATTCCAACAAATCAGAATGCAGAGAAAAGAACACTTATGCAATCATGTCCTGGAAGGGCACTTCACTCAACATTTAAGTGGAAAATAATTATAAAGAAATTTCAGAAAAATTGTCAGTGAACATAAATGACTCAGGGAAAAATGTTTTTTTCTTTCAACGCGCTTAATAGATTTTTAAAAAGCTTACCACTTAGAAACAATTTCCTTTTACATTTTCCTTAAGGAATTATTAATGTAAAGACAAATTTTTATGAGGCATAAGTGAAAAGTTTGGGATTCAGGCTGCCAGTAAGAAATATTCATTTCCCCCCCTAATACAGTACTATTACTTTGGAAGTTTGATCAAAGAGAATAAGCTTTCACAACATTTATATAGGAAGTTAAAAAATACTTCAAATATTTTGGGAACTTACCTAATCAGTATACTTTTAGTATGTGTCTAGTCATGTAGCCATCTTTGGTCAATCATCAAAAAATCAAAGGCAAATTGGCATGACTCAACCCTAACTTTAATACCGCATGATTGTGTCGTGTAAGCTTGTTTTGTGTGAGAGCTGCTGTGGTTTTAGCAGAGAGATTAACAACCGGACCTAAGCTGGCCTCCAAACCTTGCCCTGCTGATGCCTCAAGCTCTTTGAAGTCTGACCATCATACCTGGCAAAACAACAGTGGGAACTAGGATGGTGTCAGATCTAATCAAATTGTTCGCTGCAGCACAGCTAACTATGGGGTTCACTAATTGGCCCAATTGCGGATTATACCTTTTGCTACAGATTCAGGACAATAATTTAGTTAAATGATGTTTTTTTTTTCCCCTTATCTCTTCTAATTAAGATTCCAAAGTGGGAAGAAATAGGATTAGACAGAGTCTCAAAACTGTGTTCCCTTTAAGGTGGTATGCACTTTTGATAGGCTCACTATGACATGTGAAATACATAGAGCATAGTAGTAACCCAGCTTCTGGAGATTCCGTGAAACCTCTGTGACATTACTGCACATCTACATGACTGGGGAACTGAAGTGTAGAGACAGGGATGGTAATATAATTAATATATTAAAATGTGAACAGTAGAAAATGACATTTCTATTGTTGAAGAATAATAATTTGGGTTTACTTTTGACAAATGCTTTTATCTATATGAATAGATGCTGATGTTCCACTTTGGTTCTCTTTTGCTAACTGCAGTATATCTGGGAATTGAAATATCAACCAATATTTGTGGAGGGCACTGTGACCAGAAAAGCTGTATGTGGACTATATGATTCATGATACTACAACTTAACAATGCTCCTATTCAGATATTTATGTTTCCAGTATTTTATTTTAGTGACATAACTGTGAACTGATAAATAACTATCCCTTCCCTTTACCTCTAGGTATAGTAAACACATAGTCACCTTTCTACTTCTCATTTAAAAACTAGAAAGGCTATTAAAAAAAGGATGAGAGTAAGAAAACCTACGACCAAAAATATCATGCAAAACTCTAAATTGTCCAACACTGTCACTGATTGACCCACCAGTAGTTTGCAAAAGTTTATGCTTTTCCTATATGTAAAAATTTCAAATAATTCTACTGAATGACATCTAGTATACTGTAGCATTATTACAAAGCTAATTTATACCCATGGCATTTACTGTTCTGGTCTTAATACTTAAGAATTAATCTACTAGGTGCATAAAAATAATAGTTTATAAGTACTGGTTGATCCAGTGAGAAAAAGTTCTTGGCGATGAGAGAGATACTGAGGTCCTGTATTCTGAATTAGGCAAAGTATGGCAAGACAACCTTGAGCAAACTTGATTTACTTTGATTTTCTAAACTCTCAATATTCATTTAGTGTACAAGACCCACACAGGTATAATATTTATGATAATCAGTATTTTTGGACCAATTAAAGCCTACCTAAGTGTTGTTTATTCTTACACTGAAAATTTGCAGTAAACAAGTGAATGTATTTCATAGATCTCAATATACCTCAGTAATAATACTTTCTAACTTGAACACAGAAACACTGAATCTTAGAGCTGGAAAACTATTCCAACACCAAAGCAGAAATCCTGTTTGTAATAACTTTAATAGAGTTTGTACCTAATGTAATAACACATTATTATCATTTATATTAGAAAACTAGATTACCAGAATGTTGATATGATCAAGCTAAATAATACAAAGTCAAAACAGCACAGTAATATTAAATGCAAGTAAAAATGCTGCTCTTATGATGTCATTAAATTAAACACAGCCATATTTCAAATCCTACCAAATCTCTTATATGTTATAATTACATCATAATCACTAATATAAAGGAAAAACTGGTTAATGATGATAACAAATTACAGGAGCAAAAGTTACAGAAACTGAAAAAAATACAAATCTAAGTAGTTATTTTAGCTTGGAAGTGAAGCTATATAACCTAATTATGCATCGTATAGAACTTAACTGAGAAGGCAGAGTTTATAGGTCACTTGACCAGTGGAATTTACGTAATATTTACAGCTGTAGTATTTTGACTATTCTTCAAACTCCATAATTTATTTACACTACATATATTTCATCGAAGATTTTATGTTTACTAAGTCTATGACTCTGAGTTCTGGGATAAACACAAAAATGAAAAAGACACAGTTTCTGTCTACTGAATCTATTATTATACCTTAAGAATGTATTTTGTTATAAAATATTTAATCACTATAAAGAAAACATAAATAAGCCAATATAGTGCCTGGGACCCAATAAAGACTTAATAAATGCTTGTTACGACTGAAAGGAAGTTACATGGTAAGATCAAGAAATAAGTAGTATATTATGATTAATAAAACATGATAAAGAAACTATGTACAGTTTACAAGGATTATCATCTTTCAAAGAATTGAAAAGCCATTTCTTTCAACTTGAAGCCATACAGAATCAACTTTGAAGCTTCTGTGTTACTTATTCAGGCTATATGCCAGAATTTTATTGTCATTATTGCAGATATGATTCTTTATGGCTTTTGTAGAGTGGCTAATTTATACAGCTTTGTAATTGAGGAATACTAGGGATTGGTACAAATTTACTGTGATTAGATAAATACTTCTACTTGAATCTGGACAATACCAATAGACACTCCGAGAAGGAACAAATACTCTTTTGCCTTCTCCAAAGCACTCGAAGAAATAGGAGACTACACAAAGAAATTAGAGACTACCTCTACCTGTTAGAGGTCCCACACGGCTATTAGGAAAAACATACTCAGTTTTCATACGTTAAAAGGGCAATGATTTAATAACGCAAAGAAAAGGGTGGCTAAAAATAGAGATGAGGGGTTTTGCTTGTTTCTTTTGCCCCTTGTTTTCGACCATGCCACCTTTTGAGACCATGAGACTCACAGTAAGGTCCAACATGTAACAAATCTACCCGCATGGAATCAGAAAAGTTATTTCTGCTTTATCTGCTAAACCACCTTTCTGTTCTGAATGTAAGACAGATTCAATGTCTGGTATATTATAGCTTCAGACTTTATTTAGACTAGTATAGTGTACATTTTATTCTTTTTTAAATACTAGGACAGTTTTAAAAAAACATTTATTTGTTGTGCATATTGAAACATTGCCACTTGATAAAGGAAACCTCTTGTTTCCAGTGTCCATAACATATCACCAGAGACTTGCTCTTGGTTTCAATATGCATTTTATAATGTGCAATGGTATATTTAAAGCACTTATCTTTTGTCAACTACATGATTTTATCCTGTTATAATTATACGTATATGTATTTCTGTTAGGTTTGATTAATTTATATTTCTTCTAATCACCAAATTGAATGTTATGGCATAAGTAAATGAGTTATTTAGAATATGTTTCACCTACTATTTCTACACATATACATTATTTAAAGTACTGATTAGGTTATAAGCCAAAAAGGTAAAGGATTGATCAAATTAAATATTAATTTTTTTTTTTAAAAAAAAACCAGCTCCTTGAGTTTTGCATTCAAATACTGCTTCCAAGCCATAGGGTGATCAATTATAATGGTTCTCTTAGTTAAGAATAGTGGGAAGAAGAGAGGAAATGGAACAGAAACCTAGCTCTTCCATCAGCCTCACTGGAAAATGCAGTCCCCATTAAAGGAAAGCTCCCACTTGACATGATGTAAGTTCTTTATTTCTACATCCTCACCCCCAAAATAGGACCCTGTGTGTGTGTGTGTGTGAGAGAGAGAGAGAGAGAAAGAGAGACAGAGAGAGAGAGAGAGAGAGAGAGAGAGAGAGAGAGAGAGAGAATAAACATGATTCACACCACTGTGCTACCTTCTTCTCTGCGTGCACTATGGTTTTCACTAGAAAATCTCCTTGCTTCATTTGTATGGTGATAGACATGATATCTTAGACCTGGTTGTGGAAATATTCATCTAGGGAGAAGGTGCCAGATGGAGGGAAAAAACCCTATATCTTTTATTTAATATACAAATTCAACTTAAAAGAAAATGACAAGGTCTGCCTTCCTTGTGACGCTAACAACTATAACTTTATTCCTCTAAGAGTTTTAAGCAATATAATGGTACATTGCTCAATATTCTATTAGGAAAACTGAAACAATGTTTGAACAATTAACAGTGTTGGGTTCCATTTCAATGGTTCCTTTTGAGAACTACGGCAAATTAGCTCAAGAATCACTATTTCTATACTCTCCTTCTTTTGGCTTTAAGTGGCTTTTGAAGGGAGTCTCCCCAGATGAGAAACTTCTAACACTCCTGCAGAGATGACCTGCTTGAAGAACTGGCTGCCTGATTAACTATTAACTGCTCTCAATAGGATTAGATAATTAAGGACATTGATGACCATTAATTAGGAGGAGGGCACATTAATTTGTCACTGGATAGGGCCCTTACAATGATTTATAGGTTAGTGCTACTTGCAAATGTGAAGGGAAAGAGAAAAAGAGAGAGAACCATTAAGTTATCTTATCAAGTGGCCAGCTAAAGAGGCCAGAGGGTCAAAAAAGGGCCAGAGTGGTCACTTAAGGGTGAAGTCCCAAACACCAAAGCAGTGCCAAGCCACATTGACCATCATTTGGTGATGAAGTTAAAAATATGCTAATTTATTGGTGGCAATTCTCTCTTTTTATGGTTTCAAGCAGTTAAGACAAGTGGCCTGCTTAAGAGCTTTTCATTTGAAAAGAGATTAAACAAAATGGTTTGTCAAGGCTGCTTGGCTGTTTTATGTCTTTGTTAAAAAAAAATTGCACTGACTATACTGATAACTATCACATCACCCAAAAGCCATCTCTCTCCGAGCATTTATTTCGTTAATAAATACATCAACTTTAATTGCTTAATAGTGCTATGTTCATTTGCTCTTTAGCAAGATTAAGTGGAAATAAATCTTTTGTATTTCTACTTTCTGTCACTATTGCTGGCATAAAGGTCACACAAAGAAATAAGATTTTGTAAAAAATTTACTTAAAGGCACTGATATAAATTATACTTTGTTTCATTCAGCACTGAAAGCAATAAGGTGATTGCACTGATAGTGAAGAAAACTGCTTTTAGAATGTAGATAAGGGTCTTCTTTTCTTAACCATACACAATTGTGGGTAGCATTCGCATACCATGCAGAAATAAGCACAGCTCATTAACATTTAATTAAATATGCGTTTGAAAGCCTTGGACATATGCACATCATAATTATCACGTAAGTTTGGAGCTTACTTTTAACAGACATTTAAGACAAACTCATTTTTGCCATAATCTAACGATATACCATTAAAATACAAGACAAAAAGGGATAGTTAAAAAAAATTATTCTATTACACCAAAGGAACTTAAAAATATTTAGCATGAAATCTCTCTTAAGAATTTCATAAAAGTAAAATAAAAAATAGAAAGAGGTATTATTTACCTTAAGACTGTGAACTAAAACATAAAAATTCTCTCTTACCTCAATGGTGAATAGTTTCCTTTTTAATTTAAAAGCTAAGTCTTTGACATCTGATACATCACAGATCAAGTTATTAAGCCGAGGAATCTGCCGTATATGAATCAAACCTTGTGGAAAGGAAATCAGAATAAAAACATTAAAAAAACGCTGTCACTGGATGCATAAATTAGAGAGTCTTACAGCAGAATTCCGTAAATTTACACACAAGCATCCTCCCCCTTTTAAAACTGGAGCTTACTACCAGGAGCAATGAAGCAAATGGTGTGATTATACTCAAGTAATCAAGCAGAATAAGATAAACAGAAATCCTTGTGCGAGGAAAACTAATTGCACTTTGGTACAGAAGTACAGATGTAAAGAGGGATCTTAATACTTGTCAAAACTACAGCCGGTTTGTGTGTGATTTTCTCTTGTATTTACAGTAAGCAAATATGGCTATCACCTTGCATGCTGCCCACGGCACCACTGAGTGATCTTTATTTTATTAAATGCACCAGTAAGCAGCCAGCAAAACAAGGCTTACGGGTTACTGATAACCAGTGAAGCACTAATGAAAAGTATTTCATTTTGTACCTTATTAATGACTTGAACAAACCATTGAAGAAAACTACATTTCAGAGCACACTCTGGGATCAAACATTAACCCCTATGCCATCCCAAGACACTCATTTCTGCAGCACGTTAGACCTTTATGTAGCTGTTATAAGCTTTGTAACAGTGCTAGGTAAACCGTGAGCTTTGGCCTCTTGTCAGTAGAAACACTTGCTAATTTTTTCTGACAAGGGCACTGGATGGCTTTTGTGCAGCTTAATGCAGTTTCTGACTAAACTAGGGGTCATCTGCCACAGATGAAGACATGGAAGATTCTTCAGTGTGTTTCTCTGCCTGACTCAGCCCATATTAAAAATCGCCATCCCAAAGACATTTGATCCCTCAACCAGGGGGAAGAAGGCAAATCGAGATGTGAACAAATTAGATAAATCTTATTTACAGATTGTTTCTCTAGTATATAGCTTGTGTGTGTGTGTGTGTGTTTGGATGCTTAGAAGTGTATTACTATTTGTTAGCTTAAAAGGGTCAACCTCCAAGTACCTTTCAAAATAGCCTCTTCAAAAATAATTCACTAAAATATCTGACTTCATTTTTAAACTTAAGAAAATGTAAAAGGTGTTATTAAGAAGACAGCTTGTACATACAAATTAAAAATATCTCATACAGAGCTATTAAGAAAAATATAGTAGAAGTAATCACACCATACTTTCATTTACATGTTTCTCATTTTAACCTTGCGATGCTTGTTTAGCTATTTAAAGCAGGAGGCCTTATAGAGTGCGTCAGTGATTCATCAGGCCCTTCTTATTAACAGAAACTTTACTCGTCATCAGAACCACCCACTAATCTGTGGGAAATAAATTTATCAATCCAGAGATTTCAGCACAAAAAAATCATAGTTTTTTACCCCTTGAAATGTTTTAATCAAAATAATATGCTTTTAGAATATAAAATAGAACTCTACTATCTTTATAAGGACATAATACTAACAAATGATACTCAATAGTTTATAAAGGTAATGATTAACTTGGGTTGTTTTAAAAGAAAATGCAAATAATAAATTAAAGAAATAGTTTATCTGGTTATAAGATATCATAAGTCCTGGAGACGTAATGTACAGCATGGTGACTCTGGTTAATAATTCTGTATTGTATATTTGAAAGTTGCTAAGAGAGTAAATCTTAAACATTCTCACCAATAGAAAAAAAAATTGTAACTGTGTAGTGATAGATATTAATTAAATTATGGCAATAATTTCTTAATATACACATATATCAGATCATTATGTTGTACACCTAAAATGAACATGATGCTATATGTCAATTATATGTCGACACAAATTTTAGAAAAAGAAAAAAACCCAGTATAATCTTAATAGCTCTTTCTATCAAAGCAACAATAATATATTAAATGAATTATATATAGGGTTACTCTGGGCATATACCACATGCACACTTATGCAATGAGCATGAGGGAAATTATTTTATGAAGCTTGTGTTCACAGCTTCTATTTTCTACCTTTCTAAAAAATACTTGATTGTTAGATCATGCTGGTTTACTATTTTTTTTAAAGGTCTTATGCCAACTCTTCAAAGCACTGGAGGTTATCACATAAGTATTATATAATCTTTTTTTTGGTACACTTTAGAAATCACCATAGTCCTACAACCACACTCTTACAGAATCTTGTAGCAGGCTTCAAATAAGCTATTCAGTCTGCAGACTAGAAGTTTCCATAGAAGTATAGTAGTTCCACAAGAATGATATCAATAATTAATATTTACTCAGAATAAGCAAATAAGTAAAAGTTTATTATTCACCACAATCTATATTCATTCAGAGCTAAGATACGCATAACTACTAAACTTACCCTATTGCAACAGTTCTATGTAGGAACTTTTATTTAAAAAAATCCCTAAATTAACCAAATGACTAAAATACTGTTAAAGTCTTCAAAAAATACAAGTAAAATGTCTGATTAACTGATCTGTGTTTATACTACAGTGGCAATATTTTAAAGTTTGCTAATAACTCTAACAACAAAATGGGCAAAGTCCAAATATAATAAAAGATGTCCATTTTCTGAAAATGTGATTGACTAGGACTTTTAAAATATGATGCAATGTGAATTTTGTTTATCATACAGCTAAGCTTTGTAAAGTATAAACCACTATACATAGCTATTATTATTAGAAGTAATATAATATTTATTTCTAACACGGTTGATAAGTATGAATGAGTTCACAGCAACTTTAGGCCACTCTGGCAAAATGTACATCTGACTGAGCCATGCTTTAGTACTTGGGTTTGACATCTTTCAAATAGTTACTATAGTGTGTAATCTTAATGTAGTCTGGTGACAAGCTGCCACTAAAGATTGGCCTGGAAGGAAAAACATTTAACAGACACATTATACAATAAAATCCATGCTACGTGACAGCAGATACTATGACTGAATAAGATTCTTCCAGGCAACCAGAACATGCTCTTTTCATTATGAAGGTGCTGCTTACCATGAAAATCCTTATATAATGGGTTGGTTTCTTTCTCAGAGCCAATAAATGATTCCAGACCAACTACTATATCTGACAAGTTTCTAACACGAGCAATAATTGCTTTATTCTGTAAAACAAGGAAACAAAACACTCATGTTAAATTTATAAGTATGCCGTCTAGACAATGCCATTACGCCAACTCAGTGACAAATTGTAGAGAAGATAGACCATCAACATGGAGAAATAACTGAAAAGTTAAAGCTACGACAGGCGGAAAACTGGATGCAAAAATATGCCCTTAATTGAGAATTCCAGCCCGTATAGGTACCCTATTCTAATCTGAAGAGTGAAGGGGTCATGTCTTAGTTTTTACAGAAAATTTTTCTCTTAAGGGGCAAGGCCACCTTTATCTTCATACACTTATTTTTCAAATTACTTTACCCACTGCCCACTGGAAAATCAGACAAACATCAGGATTCAGAAGCAGTATGTAGTACGGTGTAACGTGTGAGGCAAGGTCCCATTATCATCTGTCAACTGGGACTAGGTCCCAGCCCTGTAACAGCTGAGGTCCTCTGCATCAGATCAGAAACATGGAAGAGGACAGCTAAGAGGCTGCAGGATGGCTAGCTTTGGAGTCTCCTGTTCTCTTTCCAGATGCTGCTATTTGGCTCTGGGATAACAATAAAGGCAAAGAAAAGATGGTAGATGACTAGCACTAGACTAGTAGCCTACCCTTTCCTTCCCAACACAACTGAACCTGAACCAAAAATATGGCTGAACAGTACATTATAAAAAGTATCACATTTTAAGTAGCCAAAGTTCTAAAATATCCAGGTTTCATAATCATTAAAAATATAATCACTTAATACCCTGTAGGTTTTCTTGAATTTTATTTAATAAAAATTGAGTATTCCTTACAACCCCTGACAGGGTGTAGGTCAGAAAACTCTTTTATATGCTATAACATCTTACAAAAATGTTTGATCTGAAGATTTAGATAAGTTGAAAAAATTTATAAAATTTTATAATTTTGAAACTCCTGATTTAGACATTGGTAATGTCTACCATTTAAAAACTAATCTTTAAAAAAGGATGGGAAAATAAGACTGTCAAGAAAATTTAGTCTGATGCTGTATCCCCTGTTAAGGAAAATCCAAATACAATCAGTAAGTTCACTTTCTGAGAATGTGACTGACCATTGAGCTTACTGGTATTCCTGTTTCTGAAGTCCTCTTTTAAAGACTGAATAAGAACGAAAAATATAAGAGGACTGGTCAATGTTACCTGACTTGGTCTGAAATACATAGTAACCTCTGTCACTAAGCATTACGCTGAGATGACTGGTTAACTCACATCCAGGGCAGTTTTGAAACTCCTCTATAAGTAGAAATGTGTGTTATAAAAAGAATGTTTCAGCCTTTGAAAGGCTCTTAAAAGGAGCCAGTAAAAATAATTATCATTAATTGTCTTTAATATTTTAAATCACGTGGGTACCAAGTAAAGAAAAACAAACATGATTTGAAAATGCCTATTTTTTTTTCCAAAGCAATTTTTCATTCAGTGGTGAGAAAATAATTCAGATTGATTCCTTACTTTCAGTTCTATGCCACAGGGGATGGTCCTACTCCAGGAATAACAGGGGTTTCGGAGGCCATAAACACGTTCCTCTCAATATTTCTTTAGCCAAAGACCATTTTATCAAACTCATCCAGGTTGGGTTACAGCCAGTTATTCTTCACCCAAACAAAAATGTCTGCCAGACATTCCAACAGCTGGGAGACAGTTCACAATGAGTCAACTTGAAAATGATTCATTGTGCTGAGTACTGAACAATGTTGGGGTGGGGGTGGGGTATGGCTGAGTTGGGTGTAGAGGGTGAGAACAAGTGGGAGATGAAGAATAACCATGTGGTTCTCCCATTAAGAAGAATCTTAGATAACAACCAGCAGACTTTTATTTCATTTTTAGGATAAACTCAACTGGGAAGAGTACTCCTGGCATGGACCTCAGATGAACAAGCACTTATAAAGGCTACTGACAATATTTCTTAATCAAAAAGGTCAGATTTCCTTTTATCTATAAATAGAAGACTAAGCCTTTGTATCTAAATATCTGAATCTAAAATTATAGAAGTCAATTTTTGCTAGAACTCAACTATTCAGGATTTCAGTGATATAAACTAGGGCTTTCTCAATAAGATGAATAATAGAAATTGTAAGATTTAAGGAGGGAGTTAGTCTTCCATTCTATTGATATATAACCAAGGTCCTGCATATTTAAATGGTCAACTTGACATTTGTTTATTTCATAGAGTGTTTTTTTCCCTTAATTTAACCTTAAAATTTACTAATAAACCACTTAACACCCTGTAATATTTATCTACATTATGTGTTTTTAAGGTAATTTGTGAGAGATTAAAAAAAATTTGTGAGAGATTAAAAAAGTTACCCATTTTGCAGAGGGAAACTAATGAATTATAAATATAAAAGATACAGACAGCCTGGATCTAAAAATTTCAGAAACTGATTCATATATTTCATTTATTGTATTTCTAAGTTTCATAAGTTTACATTGGTTATTTATTACAAACTAAATTCTACTTTAAAAGCTTTCATGAAGTATTAGAACAAGAATAAACTTTTAATTATTACCATAAAATAAGTTACATTCAACAGTGACCTTATTGCTTTTGCAGTAAGCACAGCAATTGTGGAAAATAGTTTATGAAATGTAGCAAACCAGATTAATTGTGAAAGTTGTATAGATATCTGAAAAGTGTCTATAAAGTAAAGAGCACAGGAAATTATATAAGAATAACATCTAAGTTTCTGAATGAGATAAACTTTATCTTAATTATAAACACAATCAGTCTTAGTTATTTGTAGGAGCATAAAAGATACTTGGGCATATACGTACTTTTTTAAAAAGTTCAATGAGTGTTACAGATTACTTCTACACCTCCAAGATTCATAGGGAGTATGGTATATTGATATAATCATATCTTTAAACCACTCTTGTCAAAAGGTCTTTCAAATTTTAATATTAATACTAAATGGTCTTTTAGATAAAGGTGAATTTACTTAAAAGAATTTAAAATTAACAGCTTAAAAAAACTCCTTAAAAGCGTAACAATCACAATTCACCCTAAGAGGAATACACTATGGACAATAAATTGTCTGCAGTGTTCAGAAAGCTTTAGCACAACGATTTTAGCAGCGACTCTGAAACTGGAACTTCTGTATTCTCATCTTAACAGATTCGAAGTGTTTTATAAGTCAAGATGTGAAACCTCTTTGGTCTACAGTATACGTATGTAGTTAGAAATGGAGAAGTAAAGGTATTTGTGTTTCTATTACTTAGACAAAAATTTTGAATAATTTTTGTGGTTATTTTGAAGTTGTTACATTATAGTTGCCAATAAGGAACATTTGAAAACATTCAGGATTTACTAGTAGGGTAAATTAATGGTTATACCGCATGCATGGCATAATGACATCACCCAAATGTGTATAATGATACCGCCACCCCTTCCTTCTTGCCCATCTGGATGTGAAAATCTAGGATGACTCAAAAATCTTTCTTATACTAGACAAATCTCCCTTTAGTCCTGGGTGAAAGTTGTCAGCTCTGGATAGTAGCCAAGACATGACTAGGAGAGAAGCCAGAAGAGAAGAGAGCCAGTGTCCAGGAGTTTTAAGAATTAGCTGGCAGTCTCAAATAGCATTGTATTAAGTTATAGAAAAGGTTGTTAAAACTTTCTGTTGCAGTGTAATTTCTTAATTACTTAAAATTTAAATTATGTCAAATGCTGTTGTAAATAAAAAAGGCAGATTCTCCAGTTGACTACCTTCTTACTCCAATTTTAATTTCACAAAAAACTTCAGAGTTTTTGTTTTGATTGTTCCTTGCTTGGTTTCACAGAATGTTTACTTTTATAGAAAGGTAGCCTCTTTTTATCAGGCTACGCCAAATCCATTAAATAGATTTCTAATGAAGGAAGATTAATTTAATGCTCTTTTGTAATTTGAAGCTCATAAAGCCAAAATTATGAACTTTGTTAAGAGATAAAAATTCAACTACTGCCATATAGAGCTACCTCCATTTTCTAATAAAAACAGTTGAGACATCAGAATACATCAAACCCTGAATGTTTCCTTATTTTCTTGGACCTAATTATCTCAACAATAGAAAAGATACAGTTTGTAACAATGTAAAATACAGTTCTAAGGAAAGATTTTAACAAAAGAATTAAAAAGTAATTAACCAATCACTTAATTATCAAGAAGCTTGAAATGAATAAACCAACGGACATAAAGCACTTATGCAATGCCTCAAATCAGAGTAAATTCTTGGGTTACTCAAATAAGAAAGATAGCAAACACAACATGAAGGGTACAGCTCCAGGCACACACAGCACACTTGGGACTACAACAGCACAAAAACACTAGTAAGTTAATACTGCAAAGTTACAGAAGTATTTAAGTTACTTTATGCTTGACCCTACTATGTGATACAATGTGTGTCTCTGTGGCAGGGAGGGAATCCCCACAAGAAAAGCAAGAATTCTATTTAACAGTTCAGGTTATAATAACCTTTTCTGAGGAATGATATGCATAGAAACATAAACATACTAGAACTTTTGACTTTTCTTTGTCACATAATAAAAAAAAAAAAAAACTTGAATGAAAGGATAAATCTAGGAATATTTATTGAGGTATTTGTTTTTCCATGCTTGTTAAGTTCTCCATTCTATAGAAATTGAGACTATGAAATAAATAAAATTAAAAGTTATACAGTTTGTAACTTTTTATATGCTTTCCTCAGAGTTGCCACTTACTTCTGTGGATTAGATTTGTACTTTATTAGGAATTGATAGTGGGGAAATAATTATATTCATAATTATTTTGAGTTTAAGAAAGAATATAATTTTAGCAAAATTATATTAATAAATTTTAATAATAATGTTAATACCTTAATGAAGGTATTAGATTAAATCTTCCCACATTTAACACTAAACTTTATTCAAAGTCAAACACAATTAATTTTAAAATATGGAGTAACTTTTGTAAATTAAAAAAATTCTAACTGCAACACTCTCTTGGTAACATCATATACTGATAGTCATGTAGGGAACTCATAAAAGAAACATATTTTGGTTCCCTTCTCTAATGCTTATTAAAACATATTCACAAAGAAGCTAATGGTAAATATATTTATCTCAAGGCCAAAAGAAATTGCTCAGTAAGTTGCTAAATTTTACTCGGATTAAGCAATGGAGTCATTTTTTGTGTGTGTTTTCTATCTGATCATATACTTAGTATTCTAATAATGGTATGAAAATGTTGATTCCTTAAAATTGAAGTATCTTTTTTTTAAGAACACATGATGTTATTTTCAGAAATATTATTTATATTTACACTGGTCTCAAATACTATATGCTTTGTAGAACAGTTGTTTACATCAGTTTTCTTTTTCAGTAGGTTACTCTATGAAACATTTTTAAAAACCTACGTATTCTGAAAAGTCTTATAAATGAAGTGAACAAAACACTGTAACAAATAGGCTTGACAGAATGGCACAATATTCAAAATTAATTTTAGGCATTTTTCATAAACTATACAACATTTAGCTTCATATTATAGAAAATATTCACATGGAAATTTGCTTATATTTTTAAATCTTTTATGGGTAACTTCCTAAATCAGAAATTTGTTGTTCACTACTTTATACATGAAATCCTTAAAACGCAATTCGCAGATGTCCAAAAGCTCACACCCTGCCTGGAAAAACAACTGCTAATATCCAAATACCAAACAGAGCATCCAGCTGATGTTTGTGATGCAGTGGTAGGTTAAAGATACTAAAGTTTAAAATCAGCTTAGAATAATCCCATATTGAGTATAAAATTATAGCCTGTCATCAGGAACAGGCTGGCAGAGCCAGGTCCAGATGGGAGACTGGCTGGGAAAAAAGCTGAGGCAGGTGGGAAAATGATGGGAACCTGACGGAAGACAGGACTACTCCCTCTGCTGGCAAGGTTCTCACCTGCTTGAATTTTTAACTAATGACTAGCTTTCCTTTAATTATTTAAGATATAACCAATAAATTATGTAAGGTGCTCCTTTTTCAGTTGGCTGTTCTGTGTTTGAGCATTTTCAGATTCATGGTATCCTATTTTTCACCAGATTAATTTCTCAGAGATATAAGGATCCAGTGTTTCACCAGGAGGTCCAATTATTTATCTTGTAATTTAATTGCAGCATAAGCAAATGTAGCATTGCTTTTAAAATATTAGGTCTTTAAAATTTTTAAATGCCTTTGACTTATGTTTTCTGTTATATACACTTTCTTGAAGAAAAAAATTTCATGGGCTACAGACCTCACAATCTCTTTCTCAGGCTCTGCATAATGCCCTGTAATGAAATAATATAGAAATGAACCATATAAATCAACTATACAGGGAACAAGGAAACAGCATGTCACAGCAAAACAGCATAGATGTACAGCGCCAAACCTATCTGATAATCTAATGATCTGAGTTTACAGATATTATGTACTAATATGTAAGAAATTAAGAACTAATGTTTACACAAAAATTTTGTTAAATTTTACAGAAAAATTATTCAATATTTGATTTTCAATGTAAGTTAATAGCTGCAGCAAAAACATTTAGTAAAAATCTGTTCTAAGATTTTGGCCTACAACCAGAAGCTCCCAGAACAGGAGGGATCAGCTTTTTCACCCACTGTTCTCATCTGAATCCTGGCTTAAAAGCTATTCCAGCTCCCAGCTTTCCAGAAGGCTCCATCCCAGGAATCCCTGCCTGCCATTTGGTTTGCTGATTTTAATCTCTCAGGACTTTCTTACAGTGGCTCTGCTATGCTGAACTGGCACTTGCTTCTAGAAGTGAGTTATTATTAAACCTGTAGGTCAATTGTGGCACTAACAACTCTTTGGAAGCTTTCAGCCACACTGTACAATTTGCTAGTCTAATTAAATATTAATTCTAAGTGTTACATTTTGTGGCTAAGAGCTTTTATTTTCCATCATCAGCTTGGAAGAGAAAGAGGTTACAAGGCTAATTTAATCTCTCCCCCTGTCCTCCCCAACATTAAAGATTAACTGCATAGGGTGAGAAAACACTATTAAAGAAGCAGGAACTCTCAACATAGTAATAATAATGTGATTAATAGCAAAGGGCTAAAACATACCGTTAGGATATAATATATGACCTAGTACTTATACAGCTTTAAATTACAATTAGTTACAAGCACGTTTTGTCTCAATATTAGGAAATAAGTATCACTCTCTTTCGAAGACAGTAATCTTTCTTTAAGGGAAGGTATGCATCCAAGTATATAAACAGGAATAATTCAAAACTTTTCATTTTCTCATAGGTATTTTTCAGAAACCTTGGAATACCAAAGGTAAAAAGCTTAGTAATTTTATTTGTAAAATTAATACAAAATTAAATAAAACTTTATGTCTTTTCTGTACATAAAAAAATGATGTAGTAGAGGGTAGTCAATAAGAAAAATAATGTTAAAGATCTTTCCCCCTTTTTTCTTCTATCATGTTCAAGGAGACTGAACACAGAATCCCTCCCCGATTCTACTCCCAGAACAGTTGTGTCCATGCCTGGACACTGGGCATTATAAAGACTATGCAGTCCAGCAGCCAAAGAGTCCATATGCCCAAACAGATGACTCAATCTCCATACTGTGATGAGACATTTCACTGTTCCTATCACTAGTATATTCAAAAATTTTGGCTCTAAATAGTACTTAAACAACCACCACCACTACAAGGAACTATAGTATGAATCACTGCATGAACCAAAACTTCATAAAGTAATTTTGGGAAAAGCAAAAACATATTTAAAACCAAAATTATTTTTCATTTTATGTCTTATTGAATATGCTTTGGTTAGATTAATTATAATAAAAGGTTTCTAAATAGCTATTTTTTTCTCTTAAAGATGTACATGAACATTACTGCCAATTTTAAGTAGCCTGTCCTTATTTAATATGCATATTTACACTAAGACAAAATGGCACAGATACTGCTACTAATGATCTATATAGACAGAAACTTACAGATACTTTGGAGTTTATCTGTGTAAAAACTTTCAAACATCCTTTACCAAGAAAGCAAATTAGATACATAATGATACAAGCTAAGATTTAATTTAAAAAATTAATCAGATACTAGCATGTGTAATATGAAACAGAGGAAAAAACCTGGAACTATAAAAATTAATAAATCCCAGGCTTACAGTAGCAGAGATGAAATACATTTGTATTATTTGTTATTGCAGAGAAAAACAGACTCTGTTTACAATCTAGCAGACTTGTATGAAGTTATTTTCAAAGACTGGAAATCAACAAATATGGTGTAGAATTAAAATGGGTTTAATATGATTCAGTTCATTTAAAAAAACTGCCTCCTTTTAAATTTTTAAAAATGTTAACTTCTTGCCACCTATGTCTGAACAGTCAAGAAGATATAGAAAAATTAAAGGTAGATTCTTAGTTAAAATATCTTGATTAAGGAATTAATGAAAAATTGATACCCAGAAATATCTTACTTTATCCTTTAGTAACTGATAGTCATGATCAAGATATTAAATCTAATTTTCATCCTTAAATAGTCTTAATGAACTGAACTTTAAAAGACCATTTAAGATGTTATTCTCCTTAATAAAGTGCATTTAAAAGGATCATTTAAAATAGATTAAGTTATATGACAGAAGGTGTTATGCTTTCTTCTAATGATGCTTATGTCAATAA
Organism: Vicugna pacos; assembly: GCF_048564905.1. Lineage (NCBI taxonomy): Eukaryota > Metazoa > Chordata > Mammalia > Artiodactyla > Camelidae > Vicugna > Vicugna pacos. Next base: position 49,257,426 of record NC_132996.1, on the reverse strand, counting down.
TTACATAAAAAATATTTCCCAAAATTTTATAGTTGTAAACTCACAAAAGTCTGTTGTTCCTTCACCATGCAATTATTCTTAGTTCTTGTTTTAAGAATAAAAGATTTCACACTGAGAGAAATTCACAAGACCCCTGGAGTCCACATTTCATAATCCCACATTAGTGGTTAATTCTAAAGCCATCTATTGCTTGACTTAGAGTTTAGATGCTAAAATACTCAGCATGAACACAAAAGTTCATGGATGCGAAAAGGTTTGTTCTGAATTTCTCTACATTAAAACACACTGTATCACTTACTTTAGAGGGTTCAAAGCTTTAATATATTAATATTATGGAAGATTGATTTGAAAATGTATCAATTAAAATAACACACTAAATAAAACCTCATTCAGTTTTCAGGAGAAATATAATAAGGGCCTTCCTGCTTTTCTTCAAGAAAATGAATTTTTCTTGGTATATGCTAACTAATGCTGATGACAGTTTTCTTCAGTGAGATAGCTGGGGGAAAAATTCCACAGATCAAATTATTGGAAAATAGTGGTTATATGATAAAAACTGAGTAAGGCTATTACTGACTAAGTGCCAATGATGACAAATAAAAATATGTTATAGGCTAATTTCCAAAAATCTGTTCTGAATGAAAGAAAGTTCAAATAGTTTACCAACTAATGTTCTACAGGCAAATACATTAAATGCTGGCAAGAGTAGGAATTATTGTAAAATGAGAAATATTTTATTGTCAGTAATAAGGAAATTTTCATTTTTGCATTACTACAGTTAAGGAGAAATTTATTAGCTTGTTTATATTTAAATATGCCTTAAAAGTGTAGATTATGACAGCTTGAATACATTAGCAATGATAAAAAGTAAATTTTCTTTTTGAAAGGAAAACTGTGAGAAAGGTATAGAAAAATAACCTTCCCTATTTTAATTACAACTCTAAGTGCTTCAATATTTTCTGACAAACAGTTTCAGGTAAAAGTGCTTTCAATCAGTAAAAAATACAAACCAAGAACAACTTGTCAGAGATTGTGTAAATAAAATTCATAAGCTAGGGGAAATTTATTTTCCTTTCAACTTGTAGATATAATCATAATAAGGCATGAAACTAAGTTTTTATTTCCCAAAAGAATAAATGTTACCATTTATTCTTAGGCAGAACTGTCACTGGGAATTGAAAATCAAATTAACTTAAAAGGCATAAAATATTTGTATAATTTGGAGGTGGATGACAAATTTTGCTAATAGTAAGCCAATCCTCATTTAGACCAGAAAACGTTATAGTTTTGTATCTTGCTAGATATGGAAATCAAACAGTATCCTATTGGAACAGCTTCAAAGTTACCACTGTGCAAAAAATCTCATTAAAAAGTTTTGAAGGATGCACAAGCATTTGTGTTTCTGAGTACATGGGGGAAAAGCAGTAGAATATTCAATGTAACTGAAATATAACAACCTTTAATATGGAAATTCATACTTCAGGTTTTAATAGTTGAAATATTATTCTCATACTTAAGATAATGTTCCATACTTCCTTAAAGAAGGAAGAATTTCAAGGTAGGGTTTTAGTTACTTTTCTTAGATGTAACCTTTTCTCTCTCCCTCTTTTTTTTTTTTTTTTATCCACAACAACCTCCACTCGACAACAGAGTTTTGAACAGTTGAGTTGTGAGAATGTGAGCAGCTGCTGTTATTATAACTAAAGGTCTGTCTACTGCTTGAGTCTGAGAGACCACATGTTCGGCTGTCCTCTCATCTTGCCATCCTCACCAATTAACTATTAACATGGAGGGCTGTACACATGCTCTTGGGGGCTCTTTAACAGGCTTCTTGGCGAGTGGAACAACTACACAGCAGGGATCTGGGAACCGAGTAATGCCGGAGTATAGGGGAGCCGTCCGTAGTTCTGCTCCTTCTAATGACACTTTACTCCATAGTTCAGCATGTAACAAAGTCTATATTTAACTTGGCCATTTTCACATACATTTTTTAATACAGTGTCTTTGGGCAGATATTAAAACTATATTCTAGCAAGAGACAATATGAGTAATACCACTGCTTCACAGGGAAAATTGTTTAAGACTATACATATATATGTTTTAAGACATGCATAATATATTCAATGAGTAATCTTAGTGTTTTCACCACACAGATATTTAGAATTTATTTTTATACATGTTTCAATGCATGCTTGTTATTTCCTATGCTGTGATGAATATAATCTTTAACTCAAAGGAAATAAGATATTTCAAATTCAAAGTTGTGAGGAATGAAGACAAAATAGTTCAAATGCAAATGTAAAACAATTTTTTTCACTCTACTTGCAGAAGTCTTATAATAACAATAAGTTAAAGTCAGTTTTGAATCCATGTCATTATTTTCCCTATTTTAACTTTTCTCCCTCTTTGCAATTTCCTTAACTATGTGTTCCTTCTCTACAATGAAATTAAACATGGGAAGCATGCCAAAAGTACAATAAAGGGTAACTAATCATTACTGTACAAGTCTGACAGAATGCTAATAACTCAAGTAAGAACACCGATTGGTTGTTTTACCAATCTAAGAGAAATAGATAATTTATATACTTTCAATCTAGTGTTACTTTATATAATGTATTCAAATAAAGGTGTCACAATTCTATTATCTATAAATGTTTAAGTATATGACAGAATTTCCAGGGATATCACACTGTATTTCTCTTTCCTGCCAGAATCTACTTTACTATCAAATTCTAAGCTCAAGCATCCAAAATACCTATATATACTGGCTGCTCCATCCGTCTTACCATTTACATTTGCTGGAAAAACTCCAGGAGGATGGGACCTTGTTTGTCTTGCTCACTATTATATCCTCATGGATGCCTGGAATAGTACTTGCAATAAATATTTGTTGATTGAATAAGCTAAATTATTCAATCACCATTTAAACCTTGACTTAGAGTCTGCAGGGATGGCACTGGTCATAGTGGAGAGGAGGCTGACGTATGTTAGAAAGAGTCATGTTACAACAAGGTGATGTTACTAAGATTTCAATGGCCATCTGACTTCATCCATGCTTCCTCACCTGTTTAACCTGTGAGAAGATCTTGTCAGCGTCTTTCACAAGCAGGGACAGAAAGCTGAAGGTTTCCATTACTTTGATGGACTCATACACCTTAGTTTTATAGCCTGGTCTTTGTTCAAATTCTCAACTTTGGAGGCCTGTGTAAGTCATAATCATGCATTATTAACATATAATGTGCCTAGCATGTGCCAGTACTGGTACTGCTAATTCTCCAAAGTTTTACAGATGAAGAAGCTGAGGCTGAGGAGGTTGGGACTTGACTGAGACCATGTAACTAACTGGGTCTATCTCCTTCCAAAAGCCCAGGCTCTTTCTATCATCCAGTGCTACTTTGACACAGTCTGTTTCTTTACTTTGACCCTATTTTAGTACTTCCACTGAATAAGTAGGATAGTATGGTGGTTAAGAGTATGGTAACTGGAGGGGAACTGCTTAGGTCTAAATCCTGCCACTCAACTAGCTGTGTGATCTTGGAAAAGTCACTTAAATTTTCTGTCCTTTCTTTTCTTATCTGTAAAATGGAAATGATAGCACCAACAATATAGGGTTATTATAAGTATCACATGAGTTCATTAATATTAACTGCAACTGGCCTGTAGAAATCACCATGTAAACTTTTATTAAATAAATTCACAGTCCCCTGGTTCTGTGTATGCATATATCTTTGATTAACTTTGTAAGCTTACTGCTTCCAGTTCTTATTCGCTCTCCATAGCCTACACATTGTGATTTTCCTTGCCAGTCCTTAAGAGCTTTAAGAGTTTTATCTCCTATTTATATCATGACTGATTTAAGGAAATGTTAAGTTTTACATTTTTGTAAATATTTTGATAAAAAAATGTAGTTGGGTGTCATGTTCAAAGAGCAAGGGAATAATTTTATATATATATAAATTTCAACTGATATTAGGGTCAGAAGACTATTATACGATAGCTAGGCAAAACTGTCTCAGGGAGAGACTACGGTACACTCCTCACCAAAGTCTGACCTTACGTTTCTTTACTTCCATTTCAAAATAGTGTTTTTACCAGTATTTTAAAACATAAAAACTTTATCTCTTTCAGTTATAAAAGGATACCAAATTTCAAATATTGCTTATTGTTCAGACATGCAGTTTACCTTATCTCAATCATTATTTAATCAATAGTGCACATAGGATGATTTGAGGTCTTCTGATAGTATTACTGCTGTTCCCTTTTACACAAAGGCTAGAGGAATCACTGTCACAAACATTCACAATAGGTTTGGAAACTCTAAACAATAATGATGATCACTTCCAAAATTTAGAAAAAGATTTTTTCTTTTCTTTTTTGCCTAAGTACCTTTAGAATAAATAGAAAAATTATAAATATACATATATTTATTTCATAATTGTTTTAGATCTTACATTTAGGTCTTTGATTCATTCTGAGTTAATTTTTGTATATGGTGTGAGGTCAGGGTCCAAACTTCATTCTTTTGCATGTGGCTATCTAGTTATCCCATGTCATTTGTTAAAGGCTACTCTTTTCCCATTGAATGGTCTTGGCACCCTTGTTGAAAATTGGTTGACATAGATGTATAGGTTTATTTCTGGACTCTCAATTCTACTTCGTTGATTTATATGTTTGTTCTTATTCAGGTACTACATTCCTTGGAAAACTCTAAATTTCAATTATTTGTTATATTTCTGTTAATTTAATTAAATGCAAAGTTCTCATAGACCTTTGGAGTGTCACCAAGCATAGCTCTTTTTCCTTTGATTTGCTTGAGTATGTCATTTAAGTTCATACCTCAGCTGTAAGACAGAGATAATGCTTTATGTGTCCAAAGACAGGAGCCTAGCTAGATGAGCCCTTCAAGTCCCTTCTCGTTCTAAGATTCAAGATTCGAGATTTACAAATTTTCAGAGAATGAGTTCCAGAATAAAAATCTGTTACATATTCTAGTAGAGTTTTCCCATAATATGGTACTGGAATCTGATTTTCTGGGTTCAAATTATGGTTTCTCAAGTATTTAACCTTGTTCTAATTTAATTTCTCTGTACCTCAGTTTCTTTATATGTAAAATAGAGGCAATAATAGTATTTACATAAAAACTCTATAAGAATTGTCAGGTCTCAACTTAAAGTGTTTTTTATTTGCTAGCTGCTCTCATTATTGTTATGAGTGCTATTTGTTAGAGAAGTAAAATAAAACTCAAAACTTCTCTGCTGTAGTTCATTCCAAATCAAAGCATCTTAGTATATACATTAGAAAAAATGATTTCAGTGATTTAGTTATTTTGACTTTCACATTCCATCCATTGTAGATTTCTTATTTCTACTATCATGTCATAGTAAAAAAAAATGTATAGATATAGATATAGACACATACATACTGTGGAAATCATTCCAAACTTTCCCTTTGAAAGCTCTTAAGAAAAAGGGTGGGGAGTGGGAGAGGGTATAGCTTAGTGGTAAAGTGCATGACTGGCATGCACAAGGTCCTGGGTTTAATTCCCAGTACCTCTATTAAAATAAATAAATAAATCAAATTACCCCCCAACAAAAATTAAAAAAAAAAAAGGGGTGGGGAGTGATTACAATGGGAGTTCAGGATTTGCAGATACTCACTACTATATTTAAAAAATAGATAAACAGCAAGGTCCTACTGTATAGCACAGGGAACTATGTTTAATATCTTACAATAGCTTATAATGAAAAAGCATATGAAAAGGAATATATACATGTGTATAAAGATCTATGTATAATTGAATCACTATGCTGTACACCAGAAATTTACACAATATTGTAAACTGATTATACTTCAATTAAAAAAAAAAAAGGACTTTTTTGAACTGATGAGGAAATCTTACAAAGACCCCTCTTTTTGTTTGGGAAGATTGGTCTCTTTTTCTGAGAGGCTAGCTTCAAGAGGAATATAAATAGAAACAGGGAGGGAAGAAGGGAATTAGTCCTACTAAGATTAGCATTTTTTTTCAATTTTTTTTCTGTGGTAACATACATGTAATGTAAAACTTAACATTTTAATCATTTTTAACTGTACAGTTGAGTGGTATTAAATACATTCATAATGTTGCACTACCATCACCACCACTAGCCTTCTCTGGAACACTTTTCATTTGTAAAACTGCAACTCTGTACTGATTAAACAGTAACTCCTCATTCTCTCCTCCACCCAGCCCCTGGTAATCACCATTCTACTTTCTGTCTCAATGACTTTGACTACTCTAAGTATGCCATATAAGTGGATTCACAGTATTTGTCTTTTTGTGGTTGACTTATTTCACTTAGCACAATGTCCTCAAGATTTATCCCTCCTGTAGCATGTGTCAGAACTTCCTTCTTTTTTGAGGCTGAATTGAATCCCATTGTATGTATTTGCTACATTTTGTTTATCTGTTCATCTGTCAGTGAACAGTCAGGTTGCTTTCACATTTTAGCTATTGTTAATAATACTGCTATGAACATGGGTATAAAAATATCTCTTCAAGATCTATCAGCTTTATGATCAATGAAATGATACCACAGTAAAATCAACCTCACATCACAATGATACTAGCTTCACAATACATCAAAGAAAAAAATAATAAAATGAGTGAGGATGAAATCATCATATACTCATTGAATGTTAAAACCACAAACACACAAGAATTGAATAATCTAATCTAAAAGACATCTTGCTGTTCTGGCATTTCAAGCATCTGAATTCTCTTTTATCCAAATGGCACATGAAAATAATTCATCAGATTCATAAAGCATTTATATATTGCTCTTTAGTATGAGTCACTAGTCAGGGAAAAATAGTTCTGAGGAGCTCTTACCTGGATAAGGTGTGTTGGCATTGTGATCATACAGGCTGAAAGAGAGGCTCGCAGAAGACCACGGAGAACAAAGAGGAACTTTGTAAGACTATGACTGTTGTCACTGTTTTCTGTACAGCAAATGTCATCTCCCCACAGAGGTGAACCAAGACTCTGGATTCCTATTCTTAAAATGTTTTTCTGTTTTTTCTAAAGGAAAGTGAGAGAGAGGAAAAAACCGTCAAGTTTTATTGAAAACAGGATACCTCTCTTACTTTTATCTGCCCATTCTTATTTTTATTCAAAACAGATCAGGGAGATAATGTCAACAGCTGTGGTAAAAAAGCTTTACATAATAAGACAATATAAAGGAAATCTTTTAGATCACAAGAGTATAAAAAAATGGCACAACTGCTTTGTTGTTGTTATTGTTGTTTTTAATTTTAGAAAATTTGAAGAGTATCACTAGCCTCAAGCTTTTTTTGTTTTGTTTTCATAATCTTTTTCATCGTTTTTAAATTTTAACAGTGACTGCTCTAAGAATTATATTTTGAGTCAATTAAAGTAATATATAACAAATCATGGGTAATAAAAAAGAGAATCTAAACTAGAATGCTTACAAACCATTACAAAATTCTGTCTTTCAATGAAGGACAAAGTGCTCGATATTTCTTAGATAAATTCTATCATGTCTGCTGCCTACTATTTTGTTTGAGAAAAGTCTAAAAATGTATGTTTTGGGATTTTACATTTTACACTTGCCTTTATTTTTTTCTTCTTGAAGCTATTTTACAATAATAATTTCTTTTTAAGGAGAATTTATTGACAAAAGGTTAAAGAATGAATAAAACATTGAAATGTTAGAAGAGGAAAACCTAAAGGAACAGTAGCTATTAAGATAGATAAGACAGAGACTCACAGTCTGCTCTGTGCAAGTAAGTAGATTATAATTCTGGGCAAAACACATACATTTCTTAGGCCTTAGTCTACTCATCTCTAAAATAAAAAGTGATTTAGAATAGAACATTGCTCTATGAGATCATATAATTTTCAAATATGTAAAGTGATACAATGGCCTGGAATGAAACTATAAGAATGAGATTAAAAAAAGAAGAATTTGGTCTAAGTACATTTGAGAAAAACTTCCTCACTCCAAGGACCTGAAGCACAATGACACTAACAAGGCAGTTGGTCCAATTTTCTTTGCTGGCTGCATTGAGGTTATAACAGACAACCACCTAAGATACCATATGTTGTGATCCTCTACAGTCTATAAAAATTGTTTTCTTTTTATCCTGCATTACTTGAATAAAATGAAGTACTAAGATGCATCATGGTACATGTTAGAAAATAAGTTTCTAATGAATTCTTGTAAGGTATCTGTGAGAGATCGTAAGTTACTCATTTTTCTCTATTACTTAGAAACTCAGAATTTAAACAAAATGGCAAGACTAAAATTCATTTTGCCATCCCTAAATGTGTTATCTCATGAACTGTAGCTTAAGTTAGATTCCTAACAGAAAGAACAGTCTGGAAAAAAAGAGAGACAAAATTTCCCCCCAAAATCTAGACATCAGAATAAAATCTAATGGTAAAAGAAGAGTAGTGTTATATTGTTTACCTTGTTCACATTTCAGAAAATACAGATCAGCTGTATTTTAACCACAGTCACCACTGTCTACTACTGTGGTATCAAAAAGTGCCTGCTACAAGTTTATAACAAAAATGCTGTTAGGTGCAGACACAGGAGAATCACAGTTTAGTGACTTTGACAGTTACACTGATATACACATTTACAAAGAATGAAAATATTAAGTCAAAGAATGAATAAGTGGTAAGAATTTAAGTGAAGTAGGTGCACAGCACATCAGAACATAATTGAGCATAATACTTCTACACAGGAGATACATTTTCGTATTTTAAAATATGATAGCATTGCAAAAACAAAGACTGAGTCATGCATTTCCTGTATTGTTTGAGGCATATAATCCCTTTGCTGCACTGTATAACCAGGGGGAAGGCATACTATGAGGCATAATAAAATTAAAAAAATTAACTTTTGCTGATAGCTGAACAGTAAATAAATTTATTTCTATGAGATCTAAAATATTTAATCCAGTACTCTAAGTAAAATCGATGTTCAAACTTCATTTATTATATATTTCTTAGATATCTGAGTCAAAAATTAAAAACAAATGAAATTATGACAGAAATTTATAAATGTCTCCTTTCTAAATATCTTTACAGATGAGCTACAATACTTTACTTACTACCAATATTAATTATATGGTAGTATATAATATTCTGTGTCTCATAATCTCTATTTGTTGCCACCAGCTAGTTTAGTTTACTAGAAAATGTAGTGATAGAGAAAGTAAGATGGAAATATCCTTTTAAAAAGGAGGATTTATTTCAGTGTCAGAATATTATTTTGACTCAGGAATACTATTTTTTGAAGTAGCTTGTTAGATGCATTTTTGCGGCTTCTGGAAATCATTTAAAGTTTCTGAGACAGATGTAAAAGCTAGATAATTTAGCCAGTGATATAATCCATAATTTAAGATTATGGAAGTTCATTAACAATATTTCAGTCCCAATAAAATTAGAAATATATATTTACAACAGCTTATTGGTATATTTTAATTAAATTTTTTTTTTTAGCCTTCTTGGTATTCATGACAAAAATGCCTATCTCAAACCTGTTTAAACTTAATGAAAGTTAATAGGTATAGAACCTCTGGTTCAGAGACCCAAACCAGCTCCCATTTGTTGTCTGTCAATATTCATGAAATAAAATTTTTCCAGTAAAATTGTTTAATGAAAATGGTGTTGATTCACACTCAAATGAACAACTAAGAAAACAAATCTCTCATTCTATTCCAATAATAGCTTACTTTTCAAGGGTTCTTCGGATGTGTGTGTATATGTGTATGTACATATAGATATACATGTAAGTATGAGTGTATCTCTCTGCTATTGCCTTTGCTTTTCTTGCATTTAGAAAATTTCTCGCTCTTAAAAGATGTGCCATCATCCTGCAAGAGCAGCAGCTCTGCACACTGTACTATAGGAACTGTTATGACATGCCTGTTTCCATAGTTACCAGAGCGAGTAGGGAGAGGTGTCTGTCAGGGACCAATTCACCTCTCCAGACGGGCACTGCCACCAAAGAGAAGACATGGTGCCCATAAATCTTAGCTAGGACCAAAAATGGAGCAACGATGAGCAAAATAAAATTGTATTAAATACCATGGGCCATCACAAAAACTGTAACATGGATGAAAAGCCAGCTGTAAATGAATCTCTGTGCTTTGCCAAACACACATAAGTATTCTCAACCTGCTATTAACCTGTGATCAAAATAAATTTTAAAAGTAGTTATTTTTCCATGGACAAAGTGTTAAATATAGTGACAAAGTTTATAAGAATATTTAAAAATTTATGCTATGAATTAAAAGCAAGTGTAGTTGATAATGCCAAAACCAAGACTTTTGGCTTCTTTGTCTTCTTCAATGAAAACAATGGTGCTCTGGAAATAATTCTGCTAAAATAATATAAAGGAAATACAAATCTTCTAGCAGCTTTAGCAATTAAAATCACCAAGGAAGAACTGTGAAAGGCATGATATCTAGAAATAAAATTTCCCTCATTTTAAGTTAAACTAACCAGAACATTTTAATCCAGAGAAAGTTTTTTAAAAAAGAGTGACAGAGAAATGGTTACTACAAAATATTTTAATATAGCAAATAAAAATGCATCTTTTATTCAATGAGATAATTCAAAGCATAACATAGTAAATAAAATCTTGAAAATAATTCTTACTCATAAGATAATTTAAAATTAAGGCCTGAATGACAGAAATATAAAAAATTTATATAGGAAAGTACAAGTCCTGCAGATTTAATGGTAAGTTTCAAACTGTGGCTATTAATTCTGGGTACTACAAATACATATTTAAAAATAATTAATGTTGATAGTGTACATGAACATCTTATGTGCATCCACTGAGAATTTAGCTAAAATTCCAAATACACAGTTAAACTAAGTCTGCCTTGCTCTCCTTATTTATATCTTCTCTCCTTAGAAACAGCTTGTTCACTGTTGATTATTCTAAGACCTTCTGGGTCTACCTCTAGAGGGTTTGGAAACAACATTACATACATGATTATAAAAAGGCTTTGAAGGTACTCAATACCTGGGGATTGGATCCATCAAATCCTTCCTCATAAATGATGTTCTGGATAAACTGAAGCAGCTTTAGGTAGCCATGGGTCAAAGAACTGTTGATAAGAAGTGGTTTGAATACATAAATGGGCTTATTACACAGGAAATACAAGTTGTAAGCTAAAACATTAAATAAATAATTAAAAGGTATATATTCATGAGATTACTTAAATTTAAGATGAGCCAAACAGTATAAATAATTTTTAAAATAAAAAGTCAATACATCCAGGGAATAACTTGCAATGCCCTATATTAACTAGCTCAATGTTCTTGACATCATGGGAAGATAAAAATCTGTGGAGACTGAGATGACTTAATTATGTCAGGCTTAGTTACCTCCAAGAAAATTAATGATTTAAGGAAACAACCTAAAAGATGAAGCCACCATAGCTTTTCAGGACTAATCATAGATAATTAACGCACAGTTAATAAATTGCTGTGCCAAGTACACCTGAATCAATGTCCTGATCACCTGAGCTCATCTTCCATCAAAGTTTTAATTTTCTCAGAATGAATCGCTAAAATAATAGTAATTCAAAAACTCAAAAACATGATGTTTTAAGACAAATGAAGAGAAGTGAGTATGAGCTCCACTTTTGTCTGTAAAAAAGACAAGAAAACAAATACATGAATTAAAGAAGATAAACTTATTTCCCACATGACTATAAGCATTAATATTACTATTTTAAATTATTTTATAAACACTGTGAAACATCTCAGCAAAAATTTAGTAAGAGTGAAGAAAATCATTAACTGAGTTTAAGATTCTTCATAATGGACAATCTGTGTGCTATGTCTGAACATTAAATGCCATGATGATGAAATTCTGGAGTACAGCAATTTCATAGACACTGAAGTGCCTAATACTGCAAAAAGCTGTGAATGACCTTAAAAATAGAAAAGTATTTGGTTTACTGTGACCCTAAGTAAAGGGATCATATACGCAGAAGAAGTGTCTGTCCTAAGGAAAGAAGGAAATATAACTTGAAGCATTCATATAACATCAAAGGATACAAGAAGTTAGGAAGTGCAGCAAACTGCTTAAATCAATGCATGCAAAATCAATGGTAAGTGGTTCAGAAAAAATACATGCACATCTCTGTAAACATCTTATTGAACAGTCTCACTTAGCCCAAAAGCACCTCTCTATCAAAAACAAAAAAGAAAACCAAGAGAAAAGAATGTGTTCTGTGCAAAACAGGTATTGCTCCAATTGAAGGATCTGGTATTACAGTTATTTCTCACATGCTTATTTCTCCATTTTCAATGAAAACACAATGAATTACACAGACCCATTTTTCTACTTTCCTGAGTAAGGAAATGTGTCTATAAATAATTATATTCCATAAGGACAAAGATGTGACTATTGTATCTTACCACGTATTTGTCCTGGCTAGCTCAACTTTCAGAATACAGAGTTGCTGTTTGAACACAGCAGATTCAATTTCTATTTAAGTCAATTAGCTTTGCACAGGAGCTAAAATCTGCTCCAAGGTCCCAGATTATGAAATGAATTCCAGCCAACCATTTGACGAATGTCCCTATGGGTCAAAAACATATCCACTGCATCTTAATCCACCAATAATGAATCTACCTAAGACCATTATTATCTCATATATGCAAAAAGTTTCTCAAGCATTTTCCCTCTGCACAAAATTGTTCAATAACAAAATCTGCATTAAGTACTTGGTAGTAAATCCGTTTTCTAGAAGCACATTACTAAATATCACATACATAAATTACTTCTTAATTTTTTAGTTGCCACCATTTAACCAACCAACATGACCCGTTATTTATTTCAACTTCTCACAGCCTAAGGTAACTATAGTAGATCTAAGACTCTCTTCAAAGGTTTGGGGTGGCGGAGGGGGGAGGGTTCTTTTGAATTGTAAAAACAAAAGCCAAATACATTTTAGTCTCTTTCCTTATTTCACATTGACATAAACAATCCAATCACTAACAGTGATTAGAACTTTATAACAAAATAAATTTCTCCAAACTAGTTAGATTTCTAGGGAAGTAAGTATTTTGATGACAAAATAAATGGGAAAAATCAATACACTTAGGTATATTAATTGAGAATATTCATTTTTTGATACACGGAATTAGAACTTTAAAAACTGAACTAATTTATATGGTATTAATATTAAAATACTAAGTATTGTTAATTTCTATGAGATACATTTCCTTGTCAGCAATATTTATAGTTGTTTTTTTTGCTGAAAATAAATATCTTATCACCTAAAAATTTTAAAATTAACTCCCTTTAATTTTGAGGATGTTGTCTTTTGTTTGTTCAGCAGTCTAGTAACTTATAAACAGGAGTTGTCAAGAAGGAAACCCAGTTACAAATATGACCTGGCTTCCTCATTAATGTTTCCAAACATTTAACAAAGGTTAGGTTATCATAGTGCTTACAACATATCCCAAAGGCAGCGTATTTCAAATCATGTATACTATTTTTGTTGGTTTTCTTAATTTTCAACAACTTTTATAGTAAAATGATCTTGAGATTCTACAAAGTACTTAAAACTATAACAGTACAAAGAATATAAAAATGATTATTAGAACTTAAATTTTTACCGTTAAAATACGAAGCATTTAAAATTTTCTTTGGTTAAAAAAATTGAATTGTCCAAGGACATTATTCATGTGTCTGCTATTATGTTACACGTTGTTTGAAAGGAATTAATTTCTTTATATTAATATACATATATGAATAAAAGGGGCCCAGTCACCCAATATAAATCTATACTCTGATGATCAAGTTTAACATTTTTTAAAAAGTTGATAGAAAAAAATCCCCAAGACTTTCATGCCTATAAATATCCCTCCTCCCCCGATTTTCAGTAAGACGTCAATAGATACTTGCATCAGAGAACATTAATTTATATCAACAAGTGGCACTGGTTTTCCTGTGAAAGGTAATTTTGTATTCAATCTCATTAAGAAATATTTTAAAAATTACTGTAAGAAAAAGAATTAGATGTAGTATATCTAGAAAAGAAATCAAGTCGATAATAAAAGATAATTATTTTGCAGTTTCTCAAACAACGAACCAAGGAATAACTATAAAAGTCTTAAAGTGATCAAAGAATAAATGTAACAACAACAACAAAAAAGCTTAGGTAACAGGAGACAAGATCTTATTTGTGAAAAAAAATTACAGAAATAAAATCAGTGTATGTAAAGTTAACTAGTTGATAAGTAAAAAGTTTACTCATAGATAATAAGCTCTTGAGTTTGCTTCTAACAAAACTACTTAATTTTAATTATATCAATTGGTAAAGTGGCACATAATAAATACTCAAAACCGTTTGCATCGCTGTCATAACATTTGATCTAAATTACGATAACTTTGCCAGGTAAGTATAGTCATTCTCTCCATGTTACGGTTGGGAAAATTAAGAACCATTAGAGGCTAAGTGATTTGCCTATGGCTGTACAACAATTAAGCGACAGAGTGGCACCTAAAATTCAAGTTTTCTAAAACTTCAAGTTACCTCTTTTTTGGTTAAACTTTAAGCCTCAAAGTGAGATCTATACTCAATGAAAAGTCTGTGAGTTCAGATACCTTAATGTGGTTCAGATGAGATTTGAACATGGCTCCATTCAATATAGTCAGAGTATTCAGATGTATAGTTTTAGGAAGGTATTTTTCTTTCAGTTGCACTGGTGAGAACTTCACCTATAGGCCTCACTTGCAATAACTTGATACATGATTTATAAAAAAAATTCAATATTGAAAAGCATAGACTTCTAAATAAACCAATTAGATACCAGTATAGCAGAGTGGAAAGTATGCTCAAGATCTGGGTTCTTGTTCTATTTGTACCAACAACTGTAGCAAAATGTGTGATTTGAGGCAAATTCTTTAATTTTTCTGTTCTGGGCTTCAAAATTTTCTCATCTGTAAACTGAAGGAGCTGCACTAGCTGTACTAGACCTCTGATGTCCATTCTGACTTAAAATTATATGAGTCAAGAATGATTTTTCTTGTATAACTGGGACATTGTGCTGTAACTGACACACGGCAACTAACTGTACTTCAATTAAAAAATGATTTTTTTTTTAAGAATGATGTTTCTCATTAAAATGATTCACTGCTAGGTCTTTAAAAATAAGAACTTTTGGTGCATTTAAGTATTGATTTAACTACTTGTTTGGAAGAGAAACTGTTTTCACTACCAATCAGGATTAATTTAAACTAAAGATGAAGCACTTTTGACATTATGCAAATCACTGAGAAAATACGATTTGTATCATCAAAAATCTATTTACACATATATCTGAGATATTCATCTATGACAAAGAGTGAGATATACTCATAAGGCAGTAGGCACAATATTAAATGTCTCAACTAACTGTATAAAATAGTTTGCTAAGCTAAAGTTATATTAGCATATAATTTGCATGTGACTATAAAGACTGTGAAGTCGATTCACAAGTAATTTTCCAGTTAAAAATCACATTATTATTACCCTGAAGGATGTCATCTATTGATTTTTCTTTTCTGATGCTTTTTGCCTAACAGCATTGAGTTTGATTCTCTTCACCATGGACACTCAACTAAGAGAAGAACATATAGGGATTATGACTATATTAGGGGCACCATGGAGGGCTATGACCAGCACAAATCTCTGGACCACAGCTGGGAAAGCACTAAGAACATGAGGATGCAAGAATTGCATGTATCCACGAAACAATCTGACAGTAACCCTGTTGAGAGAGGTTATGATCTTTGATGAAAAATAATTCAATTCAATGTTATTCTGACTTCCTTTAATTACTGATGTGAATAAGTCATTAGATTATGTCTCCTACTACCATATTATTGCTGTCACCTATCCAACTCTGGGTCATTACTGGTCTTTCAAACATCTTGGCCTTTCAATTCTTAACATCATCTCTTCCAACGATCTTGTCTCCATCCTACCTACAAGTGCTCACTCCTATGGTCATATCTTAGACCTTGTCATGATCAATAACCACTATCCTTGTACAATCTCAATTCATACACTTGCCTCCCCACAACCACCACTTTCTACCTTTTTACCCAGAGTCCTGTTTAACCAGAACAGTTTTGCTGAGCAAGTGAGACAAAGCAACAGAAAGGCAAGGAAGCAGAGATAAGAACTGACCAGGGATCAATTGACCAGGGATGGCTAGTGAGTTGAAAGTGTAATAAGGCAGGTGAATGAGAGATGGCAGGCTTTGGTACGGAGGTCCTAGTGGAGTCAAATGCTCCTATATAGGTTCTTGCATAGCTTCTTTATTTTATATATGGTAGTTTCTACCTCTTAACTCCCTACCCTATCTTGCCTATCCCTATTCCCTCTGCCCACTGGTAATCACTAGTTTGTTCTCTATATCTGTGAATCTGTTTCTGTTTTGTTCTGTTCATCCATCTGTTTTATTTTTAGACTTTACAGATAAGTGATAATACACAATATATAATGTATTTGTCTTTCTCTGACCTATTTCACTAAGCATAATACCCTCCAGGTCCATCCATGTTGCAAATGGCAAAATTTCATTCTTTTTTATGGCTGAGTAATATGTCACTGTGTATATATACCACATCTTTATTCATTCATTTGTTGTTAGACACTTACATTGATTTCATATCTTAGCTATTTTGTAAATAAGGCTGCTATGAAGATTGGGGTGCATGTATCTTTTTGAATTAGTTTTTGTTTACTAAGTCTTTTAAAACACTTTCAGAAGTGAGCTAAATAATGTGGGAGGCACAGGGAATATGGCCACTGTTCATTCATGGGCCTATATTTAAGGAGAAATTGAATTCCAAATGTGTTTTTTCCCCCCAAAGAAAGGGATAGGGAAAAGAAAGCTGATTGTCTAGGTTAAAAGTATTTGCTCAGATAATGATATTTTTTCCCAAAGGAGAAATAAATGCTATGATGGCAACAATGGTACTGTACACTCTAACTTTTGATATCCTTTCCTAGAGATGTTTTAACCATATACACTTGTACAATTAACATGAGTGATTTGTTTCTCCACACTATCTTTAGTGCATGGCATTATCATTTTAAATAGTTGATAGTTGAAAAATGGTACCTCTTTGTTTTTTGTTTACATTTTTTTGATTACTAGTTAGGCTTATTGGCTATTTCTGTATCTACTTTTGAGAACATCCTCTTGGTATCTTTTGCCCATTTTATATTAGGATGCAACTTGTTCTTACCAATTTTAAAAATGGTCTTAATTTACTAAATATTTATATATTTTTATACACTTATAAAGTATATTGCTATATATTTATATAAAGTAAATATAAAGTATATTTTACATATAATATTTACAGGTAAAGATGTATATATTATACATATACATTTATATATACACACACACATTTATATTTCTTAATTTTTTCTTAAGAATTTTGAAATAATCTCAAATTTATAGAAAAGTTACAGATATAGAACAAAAACCTCTTTTTCCCTGTTTCACGAGACAATAAGTTGCTCACATGATGACCTAAGACTTCTTAATAATTTAGGGTGTGATTCCTACAAACAAGAGCATTGTCCTACATAATGATAATATAACCATCTGACTTAGGATATTGCTATAATTAGGAAACTGATACTATCATCTAATCTTCAGACCCCATTCAAGCTTTACCACTTGTCCTAGTATCATCCTTTATAGCAAAAAGACTGTGTTCAGAATCATACGCTGCAGTCAGTTGTCATGTCTCTTTTCAGTCTGCTTCAATCTGCAACTTCCTCAGATTTTCCTTGACTTTTATGGTCCTGACACGTGAGAATCACAGGCCAACTATAGGATAGAATATTTCCAATCTGAGTTGATCTGATGTTTCCTCATGATTAGATTTAAATTATTTTTATATATTTGGTAGGAATATTGCAGAAGTGTTGCTCAATTATTTTTGTTGCAGGCTATCAGGTGATACACAATTTCAACTTGCCCCATTACTGGTGATACTAACTTGATTAAGTTGATGTCTGCTCGGCTTTTCCATCATAAATTCATACTTTCCCCTTTGTAGTAGTAAGTATTTTGTGCAGAGGTGCTTTGAGGCTATGTAAATATCTTGTTCCTCAATAACTTATTTATTCATTCATTTATTTGTATCAGCAAGCATGCATGGCTTCTTACTTTCTTAAATGGATTATAATCCATTACTATATTTATTTATTTTGATGCTCAAATTGTCTCTTATTTGGCCAGCGGGAGTTTCTTTGGGCTGGCTTCTGTATCCTTTTGACATGCCCTCATCATTCTTTAAGCACTTTTAAGCATAAAAAGATGTCACAGGTGTACCTTTTTCTTTCCTTTGACTAAAACATTTCTTGACAGTCCTGGTTTCTTCAAATGGAGAATCATCAGATATACTCATTCCTATTTCTCCACTCTAAGAGTTTAAAACATTCTCTTTATATTTCTTCTATTACTTAAACAATTTCATGTATTGCATCTAAACTTTTAAAATATAGTTTGATATGAGATATGAGTTAGGGATTTCACTATATTATACCCATATGACTGGGCTTTCAAAACTTATTTGAAATACCCCTCCATTATAAAGATGTTTGTTCATCATAAAAATCCAAATACATAAAACAGACAAGGAATAGAAAAAAAATACCCCAAATCCATCCCCAGAGGTGAACACTGTTAACAGTTTGATGAACTACTATTCACTGAGTAGAGAGAAGACATCAGTCCATATCCTTAATGTTACTCAAGACTCTGCTTCCAACTGTACAAACCAATTTTTTTTTTTTTTTTTGCATCTACACTGTTCTTTTCTGCTTCCTTTCCTTCCTTCCTTCCAGTGGAGGAAATGTTATTATATCTTAGAGGCCAATCCTTCCACACTTGCTCTGGGGCACTTCCTGCCTTTTCCAGAAAACACTCCAACTACCTACTAACATTTATTCAGTATTTTCTATATAACAAGTACTGTTCAAAGAGTATTACTTTTAGACCAATTTCATAAATGGGTAATAGAGATAGTGAGCAGCTTAGGAATTTTCTCAAGTCGTTTAGTAATTTGCTCAGTGACATATTGCTGGAAATCACTTTTCCCTCCTCTATATCTCCGTCTATTCCCTCTTAAATGAATTTTTCCCATTCACACTTAAACAGAGCAGGAAAAAAAAACTAAAAAACTCCCCTCAAACAATTCTCTCACCTAAACCTCTTCTAATTATTGCTTTTTCTCTGCCCCTTTATGAAGGAATTTCTTAAAAGAATGATATGACTCTGGCCTATCTCTCTGAACTCATCTTCTTTCTAGTCCTTGCTATCACTCATTCTAGTTCAGCAACATGGCCTTTTAGGTCCTTGCAAACTCTAAGTTCTTTCCTTTCTTAGCATGCCTGCCACTCCCTCCGCAAGAGCACTCCTGGCCTAGTGTTCTTCGTATGACTGCCTTCTTCTTACTCTTCAGGTCTCCACTCAAATGTTTCCTCTTCAGAGAGGCCTTATCTGAACCCAGCTCAAAGTTTTCACTCTCCCCTCAATTTATGGAAAATATTCTTTATTCTTACTTATCACAGTTAAAATGATGACATATATATTTATTTACCTGAATTAAAAAAAAATTTGTGTGCTTTCTCACTAGATTGTAAGCTATAAATGGTCAAGGATAACAGCTGCTTTGTTTACTACAATAAACCTGGAGTTTCACATAATATTAGGCTCATAGAAGGTACTCGGGTCCACACAAGGTGTTTACATAAGAGAAGGTGTTCAATAAATATTGTTAGATATGTGTTTATGTTTACTTAGATCTGTAAATGGTACCATCCTAGTTCTAATGCCTGAAACCTGGAAAGAATTCTTGATATTCCGTTTACCATTTTCCCCAACCCCAATGAAATCAAAGAGATCAGAGAGGTAGCTAGCAATTAGATTAGGTAAGGATATGCAGACTTTATGAATCTGTTAGAATGTAGGTTTATTATTCTGAATGAGATGGGAAGTCTTTGCAGGGTTTGAGCCAGAGTAGTGGTAAGAGCTGACTTATGTTGTAGAATCATACTGTCTCATAAGATAGTCAATAGTCACATATAGCCACTCACATTTAAATAAAAGAAAATAAAATAAAAATTTCAGTGCCATATTTCAAGCACTCATTCTTAGTTTCATGTGGCTAGTGGCTGCTATTTTGGACAGCACAGACATGGAAAATTTCCATCACTGCAGAAAGCTCTACTGGACAGCACTATATTAAAAATATTCACTGGGGCTATTTTAGAGTAAAAGGAGAGACTAAGAAGCAAAGAGTAAGACTAATTAGGAGGTTATTCCAAGAGATCTAGTAAGAAATGTGGGTGACTTAGGCTGGCATGGAAGAGGTAAAGGGTGCAAGAAATGATCAGAATCTGGGTATACTGAAGACACAGCTGACAGGATTTGCTGAAAGACTGAATGTGGGAAGAGAGAGAAAGGAGAGCGAGAGGAGTCAAGGGTCAAAGATTGCTTCATTAAAGGAAGAAGAGAAATTTGGAAGGATATACATAAATGATAAGAGAGTATGCCTATGGGGAAGATGACTGGGATTAGGAATGCGGAGATAAGGTAGGAAATAACAAAACAAAAACCATGGATACCAATGAAAATTGCAGGCCAGGATGCTAGGATGATCAACTAAATTCTGTGTACCTAAAGGCCCTCTGGAAGGGCAGGAATAAGAAGGAAACGAAAACACATATGAAGGTCCTTTCTCTTCATTGATCAAAGTGAGGTTCAGAATAATAGTTCTCTCTCTAAAGTTCCTGGTATTATCTTTTTACTTTAATTATATCACCAGCAGATAAGTAAATAGGTAAAATCCCTCCTCACACTTACATCTTGCCTTTTCCCCAGCTCTGAAATTTGTATTAATATATCATTCATTATATCCTTTTAATAGAGTAGTTTATAGTATATGACTTCTGTTCTGAACATTTAATCTTACCTAGAAGCTCTCTTCTAAAATTCCTTTCTTGTGAGTGAATTTTCTATTTGCAACTTCTAAATGTATTGTGGTTCTCTGCTTCTCAATCTAAAAGATCTATATTTTTGAAATAAAATATACTCTTACATGGCTATGTTTCAGTTATTGGTTTCATTCCACTAAATCTTTGTGCTAAGTTAATTTGAGTAACTACTATATTTTATACATTGATTCACTAATTCATTAACTGTCAAAAGTTTTTTTTAAAAAAGGTAATTACACGAAAAGACCTTTATTACTGCATAAACCAGAGCAATGTTTGGCATGCAATTCCTGGGTCCCAGATTCAGGGAATAAATAGATGAAAAAAGTATAACTCTTTCCTCAAGGATTCCAATGCTTGAGCGGAAGATAAGAATGTAGACAAGATAAATAATTACAGTGTACTGAGACTAGAGTTCTGACAGAAGTATGAACAAAGGAATACTAGTAGGAACGTATGAGGAGCATAGCTACGATTTGTCTAGGAAAATAATATAGAGGCTTATACAGAAGTTTCATGTAAGCTGGTAAAGAGAGTTGGCAGGATAAGAGAAATGAAATGACTCCTAAAATCTTAAGTAATATTCCTATTCTCTCTCCATTGATTTTCTCCTAGAAATTCTCTTAGAAAGATTAATTAGTGCACAGAACTCAGTTTGTTAAACTTAAACAATACAAATCTTTTAATATAAGAAACTACTAGCTTTTGTTAGGATAAATACATAAAAATAAAACCTTGAATTTTAAAGAAACATATCAAAACGAAATCATTCCATTTGCTACCAATTTAATGTAAACCCAATACTCAAGTCTTAACATTATCTGTAATTTTAAAAAGTAACATTTTACAACACAGTAGGTGTATTAGTTGGCTTGGGGTACCAGAACAAAATACTGGGTAGCTTAAACAACAGAAATTTATTTTGTTGCAGTTCTGGAGACTAGAAGTCCAAGATCAAGGTGCCAGGAGGGCTGGTGTCTGGTAAGAGCTTATTCCTTGGGTCGCAGATGGCAACCTTCTCACTGTAAGCTCACATGGCTTTTCCTGGGCATGTACTCAAGGAGACAGTAGGGAGCTTGGTGTTTTTCCTTCTTTTTTAAGGATACCAATCCTATCAGACTAGGGCCTCACCCTCATGACTTTATCTAACCCTAATTAACTCCCAAAGGCCCCATCTCCAAATATTACCACATTGGAGAGTAGGGCTTCAAGATCTCAATTTCTATGTGTGTGTGTGTGTGTGAGGGGTGGAGAACACAAACTTTCAGTCTGTAACAGTAGGTTAAACAATATGTTAGTAAATTTGTTAATACATAATTAATAAATAGGCAATGACAGTATCTTTCTAGTGAGGAAACCGAACTGTGCTTGGGCATACCTGCTAGCAAAGCTTAATTCAAAACAATGTCAAATTTAAAAACTCATAGACTATAGAATTATTCTCAAAATCAATTTTTCTCTTTTTTTTGTGATTGAGATTATCAGATTTATAACAGTGAAATATCAAAACAAAATTATCTGGGAGATATTATTGTGATACATCTCAGGTTTTTTATACCCAGGTTTTAATTTGAAAGTTTAAACTGTATGTATTGAACATTTTCCATTGGCAAACCTATCAATAATTTTAAATTAGTGCAGATTTTAAATGACCTTCAGTTTTTCTTACTGTAAAAAAAACTTTGTATGTTTCAATGGTGCATTTAGAAATCATAAAATTATATATTATATCCTCACATATGGTAGTGAGACACAGCTATATCCTCTAATCTTAATTACAGGAAAAGTATGGACAACTGTAAGGCTTAGCTTTATTGTTTTATAAATGAGCCAGTAAAGTTCATTTTAGTGAAATGAGCACACGCTTTTCATAAATTAAAATAAATCTCACATGGTAAAGTACCCATTTTCAAAATTAATTTAATTACATGTTTAAAGTTTAATTATATTTAATTAAGCATTTAAGTTTAATATGAAATAAATGAATTATCATTTAACTACTATGAAATGAAATACTGCCTTGATAATTAAAATCCATAAATTTTCCTGTTCTATGCAAGACTATTAGTTCTCAAAAAATATTCTATTTTAAAGATTTTATTCTCACAGCCAGTCAAGGTGTAATTTTTCTGGTGCTGAGCTTCGTGTGCTGGACATGTACACGAGCAGCAAATGGAGACAGCTTGTTATAGAAAAGAGCAGATGTTTTGGATTCTTGGGTTTGAATGTGAGCTTAGTCACTCACAGCCTGCAACAGAGGGAAAACTACTCGGCATCTCTGACCTCAAATTTCCTATAAAGTAGGGGTAACATTCCTTCTCTGGGAGGGTTGTTGGGAGGATTAAATGAGATATCCCATTGTCAAATGTCTGGAATAGTGACTGACACTGAATAGGTATTCAACGAATATTAATTTCTTCCTCTCTTTAGCTGCTGAATGAATGAAAAAAACTGTACTTTCCGGCTTAAAAAGAGTTTTATCCTTAAAACTTTTTTTTAATTACAAAAGTAATTAAAATTTAATTACAAAAGTAATTAATTATTTTTCATGCACTTACATCTCACTTAATGTACACTTTTCATTTTTTATTTCCCTAAGAACTCCATGAATGGAGGCAGAATAGATTTTTGAGTCAGAAAGAACTAACTTTGAATCTGGCTTCCAACATTTACTATTTGAGAAATCATGGAAACTATTTTTACCTATTTCCCAAACCTATGTAAATGTATGTCTGGTTCAGTGAATGACAAAAATTAGGAGCTAGTATTATCAACATAATCATTCAAACTTAATAGAAAATGAATGAAACAGGAAGGATAAGGGGAATTCTACCCAGTCCCCTGCACCGTGCCTCTGTTTTTCATAGGAGGATACTTATTTTCACTGATTTTAAGGGATTTGCCCAAGGTTAACAATAAGGATGAACTCAGTATCAGAACCTAGCTTTTTTATTTCTTTATCAGAGCTCTTAACAATACGAGAAAATAAAGGTGAAGGACACCAAAATCTTTTGAAGCAATTAAAGCAAAAAGGAAAAGAAAGGATATTCTGACTAAATTAAAACTCTGTCACTTAATAGTTGATGCTCAGATAAATCATGTCTGTGAATTCTGGTCTCTTTCTCTGGAAAATGGTAATACAAACTTCTGTAGGATCGATACAAGGATTACACTAGGTAACAAATTAAAGATGTAGTAGAGTGACTGACACATAGCAGGTAGCTATTAACAGTAAGACATCACCAAAACACCACTTTGGGTAAGTCTCTAAGCCATACAGGCTGGAGAACACAATAATTAATTTTTTTTTTTGAAACAGATTTGGTAAAAAATAAATAGGATAGTCTTCACTAAATTCTCAGGTAATATTTCTGGGAAAGAGACTCTAGATTTTAAGTCATTTCCATTCACAACTTCTTGTCTATTAAATCTCCATTTAATAACTCATCTCACTTGGAAGGTAATGGTTTTATAGTGTGAAAGAAAACAGAGGTGACAACCTACTCTGAATTACTTTCCCTTGATCCAACTGCAATAAGAATTGAAATTAAATATTCTTAACACTTTATAAATTATTCAACGTCAAGTACTGTAACTTTCAGGGTTTTACCTTAATAAAGTTAGTAGCACTATAAATATGTTGTGTTAGTTTAATACTCAAAACTTTTCATTGTAAAACTCAAACCCTAAATTCTAGTAAGTCATCTGAAAAAAATAGACTGCTTTATTTACAGCAGGACTAGAAATAGAAAGCCTTAATAAATAAAATACTGAAAAACACGTGAGTGTTTACTTTCAGAAAGAGCACTTATCAAAAAACATGGAGCAACAGCTTGACTTTATACCATTTTCACTGCTATTATAAATAAATAATAGGTATCTATGTGCATTTAGGGCTGAAAGAGCCTGACATAGAACTATTTCACATTTTATTGAAAATAAAAACAGCAGGTATAGTAAATTCGGTATTCAGACCTTTCAAGTTGCAAATTAAGAGTAACAGGGGTCCAACAATTCCAGGACCAGAAAAAGTAGAAAATCATATACAATGAAATAATATGAAACATATGTACAATTAAGGTTGCATATTATATAGAAAACTAACATTTATTAGGATATGTACCTTTAAATATGTATTCTTTCAAAGAATGTGGGAAAAAAACATTTTATTAACCTCTGAAATCAGAAGTGAAATCATTAACTTACCAGGCTTCTACATTAAGAGTTGACGATATTTTCTCTGGAAGAAAAAATCCATGCCATTTTGAAGCCTCAATTAGTTCTTGAGGTATCCTTTTTGATACATCATAATAGTGACCAAACCTTGAAGATGATACCGGTCCAGCCTGATAAGAAAACCCATTTTAGTCATTAAAAAATAGTTTTTTAAAAACTACAATGTATGCGTCCTATATTCAGCAAAACACTGATATATTTATGCATTTTAATGCTTAGGAAGAGCTGATACACACAGACTATTAAATTTCAAAGAAGCATGCAACAACCTTTATTGTTTTGAACTATCTGTAGCTGGAAATCAACCTTTACATTTCCCATGTATCTTTACTCCTGGTAGTTCCCTAAGTTTCATAAGAATTTAAATGCTTCTTTGCTTTTTTTGCTATATTGAATATCTTTCTTAATTAAAAACTTTATATACATAACTCAATTAATGTTTGAGACTTCAGGAGTTTTTTTTACAAATTTTTTTTCTAATTAAAAAAATTATTCTTAACTGAAGTACAGTCAGTTTACAATGTTGTATCAATTTTTGGTGTATAGCATGTTTCAGTCTTACATATGCATACATTCATCACATTCTTTTTCACTATAGTTTACTACAAGATATTGAATATAGTTCTCTGTGCTATACAATATAAAATTTATCTATTTTATATATAGTAGTATCTGCAAATTTTAAACTCCCAGTTTATCCCTTCCCACCCTTTACCCCCTGGTAACCATAAGTTTGTTCTCTGTCTATGAGTAAGACTTCAGGTTTTAATAATAAAATAAATATGTAGTTGCTAAGAACTCAATAAAAACTTATACCAAATTAATTCATTGGAGAGGGGCTCAAAAGAAACTAGCTATTTATATATTAAACAGAGCATCATTTTAAAACTAAGTTCTCCTAAGACCATGAATATGCACATTATTCAATATTTCTAACAAACTTAAAATTAAACTAACAGTATAAAATATACTGGGGTATTCCATATAGGAACAAGGTACATGATAAAGTGGGAGAATGTACACAAGCTGTATTAGATAAATCAGAAACCTGGCGTATTCATTTGTTCATTGATAATTCTATTTTGTGCCCTCTACTAACAGTTTCTCCAAACAATTACCTTTGGTGTAAGAAACTCTAGTAACTATTGATGTTGAATTTATTTACATGGGATAGTTGAAGCCTACTAATATAACATTATCATTATATTGCTTTGAGTGGATTTTGGGCTTTTCTTCTTTCATTTAGCACATTAGAAATATATCTCGATCCAAATATACCTGTATCCAAAATTGAACTACTAACAGATTCTGTCTAGCAATAGTTTCTAATGAAATCTCTGATCCAATTTTACTTAACTTCCATTGTTCTGAATGCAACAAAACAGACAAGTTTCAGAACATTCAACAAATCTAGATAATCTTTATAGAAACTGAAGAATTATACATTAGTAGGTTCTTATTTTACTAAATAACTGATAACTTTGTAATTTAGAGAAGAAACAGGTATTTGCTTATCACTAGATACTTGCATTTTAAGACTTCAAGAATTTATATTCTTGAATTAAATGCCTACAAACATCAAATAATATAGTAATATAGAACAAAAAATTTAAAGTTTAATAGAAACTTTATTCTCAAAGTTTGACATTTATTTTCTAAATAAAATGGCTGTTCATCCCTCAATAGGTACTATTTATTTTCATTAATGAAAGAGGCCTGTTAATTGGCTTACTCTAATCTTTTCCATAAGTATGGTTCCAAAAACATGATTTATCTATTTGCCAAGAATGTATTGACATATACATCATGTCACATTAAAATTTGTTTCTTAAAAATAGGGCGTAAAGTTTTAAATGTAAAGTTATTAGCCTAAAGCAATTTAAACAAGGTCTGTTCTTTGGCCTATAATCTATTCTTTATCCGGATTATAGTTCAGAATGTTTTTACTGCAATCTCTGCTAGAGCTCATCTTTTTATTGTGTAAGTCCAAGCCCCCTTAATGTTTTAGAAAGGCCTTGACTAACTGAACTTTGATCTGATGTCTTCATTGAGAAAAACACCAGGTTGCCCATTTCAGATGCAAATCCCCCTAAGGCCCAATAGAATTTAGTAAAGACAGCAAAAAAGAAGAAACAAGAAGTTTCCAGGATCCTCTTTGAGAATCCTGGGGCACACTGGTGTCCTTAATCCACACTGCTGCATGGATTAAGGTAGGTGATAACCTTTCCTGATTCAAAAGAATAAGCAGAGTGCCTACAAACTGGGTGGAGACTAGGATTTGGTAATAATAAAACACCATGCAATAAAAGCTTGGTCTATGTCAGGGGCCTCTGAAAAGGCCTCAATGTACCACATTCCCAGGCCTAGTAGGGAAGCTTGCAAAAGCCTACCTGAATCAAATAAGCATGAATAATCTATTTTAGCGGACTGACCATGGGGAGAGAGAAAGAAAGAGAGACTTTTCCCTCCTTTTAAGTTTGAGTTAATAAATTTATTAGTGGACTGAAGGTTCTTGAAGTCCTATGCACTTTGAGAGATATATTAAATTGCCAAGAAGGAAAGTATGCTTTTTAAGCGGCCGTCTCTATCAATGTTTCTAATTATAATATTAATGTGATACAATCTCAGATTTGGAATGAGTCAAGGCAGAAAATTGATTTCATGCTGTGATAGTTTACATATAGAACACAAATAATTCATTAAAATGTAAAAATAAATTTGGAAGCTTTTCTTATAAATAAATTGTTAATTTTTTTAAAAATTAAGAGTAGAGAGAGCAACTAAAATATTCACATAGTAGACAATATTTTATCAATGAAAGAAACTTTAATCCTTCAATTAAAAAATGAAAATGATCATTTAAATATACTCTTAAAGGAAAAAACAATTTTGTAAGCTTTTTCCTACCCAAGACACATAGCATTAACATATAATCAAATTTTTGGAATGCTGTGACATCTCCTGAGGCCTAGAATTGTAAAATGAAAACTTAAAATATTTTCTCTAAAAAGGTATCACTAAATACTTTAAATCTAATAATAATAATAATAGTAATAATCCATGAGAAACTATTAACTTTCTGAAAAAAAAAAAACACTTTAAGAAGAATCAAACCATCATCAGTAATTATTCAATTTACTCAGTTTGATAAGAACATGTTGCTTTAGTTTTACACTATGAAAACTTCTGTTTCACATTCATATACTAACTCTTAACTTTGTCAACTGTGGAAGAGAGTAAAATGGAATGGTTCAGTAAAAACTTACTATGTTAAAGGGAAATGAACCCTGATGTGGGTCTAGGAGGAGCACAGAGCAACAAAACAGTATCATCCCTCACCTTTGGTACATTAGAAAGAAATAAAATTCAGAAAAAAGCTATAGCACAAATAAATGGTCTAGATAAGACATCTTCTTATTATCATTTCTTATTTCTCAGTATGGCATAACAGAAAGCAAGAACCCAAATGGTCTCATTCTGAGCCTCTGTTCAATCACCAGAAATTAGAGCTAATAATAACTATTTCACCAGGCTGTTGTGAAAATCTAATGCAACACTAGAAATGAATATTTCATAAATTATAAAGCACTACATAAATATTATTGATGATTGTTATTGTGTCTTGATTTACTAGAGAATCAGAAGATCCATCACTATCCTTTGCAATTTCATTGCTTTATTGGAAAAATGGTATGTTTTGTCACCTGCAATATGCACACATCTATCACAGGACCGTTGTAGCTGAACCGCCAAGACAGAAAGCAAAAGCGTAATGAGGATTTAACATAATAAAGATCTAATATGCTGTCATAAATTGCTTGAGCTGTTGTAGGCCTTGGTCGTTAGAGCTCTACAATACTGAAAAAAAAAATTAAGTCTCAGAATATGCTATAGGCTATCAATTCTTGGGATAAAGTGGGAGGAGGGGTGGATAATTGGACAGGAAACAAGAAGTCATGTTCATCTAGGAAGAAAATCAAAATCACAGGATGTGGGAAGGTAGGCTTTTAAAAACTACATACCCCTCCAAATGGAAGAAGCATTACTTCGCTGAGCTGTTGTTATTTATTTAGGCGTACATTTTCTTATCTTTTTTTGCATTCCCTAAATGGGAATATGACTAAACTCTTAGGACCTGGTGACAACTTACATTAAAAGACATCTCTGATAATCAACAGATTGCCTTTCTGTTATGTTATGTTTTGACTACTTGTTTAATCTTTACTCATAATAGTGTTAACTATATTTTGTCCCCCCAAAATACAGAAAACTCAGGATTTTGTTGTTGCTGTTTTTAAACTGATAATGGCAAAGCAGAATCTGGATATGTAAAGTAGATAATGTAAGTGATCACCAAAGTCTATCAGTCTTGGCAAATCATCATATATAAAATTTCTGTGACAGGCAAATATACAAGGTAGTAACATTTCAAAGAAAAGTAAAGAGGCCAGAAAATGATCCTATTTGCTAAACTTGACAGAACTCATTTGTAAATACTAGTAAACTTAAGTTTGACCATTGACTATAAATTCAAAATAAGCTGTTATTTTTGTGTGTATTAATTAATGCAACTTAATTCACTTTAACATTTATTTCCCATACTATATAATTCATTAGCTCATGTACTCAACAAATAACTATTGAGCACCTACTATATGCCAGTAAAATAAAATAGTCAAAGTCTTTCCTCTCACTGAGCTCTAGTAGGAGGAAAGAAACGATACGTTATCTGCTAGGTGATGATAAGTACCCTGAAGAAAAATATGGCAGTGAAAGGCAATGATAGACTGGTTTTATTTCTCCAGAATGACAAAGGAAAGCATTCCTGATAAAGTGATGTTTTAGTGGAGCTCTGAAGAAAATGGGAAAATAAGTTATCTGGAGAAGATCATTGTAAGAAGAGCATAATTTTTATAACACTCAAGCTGTAAGCCTTGAAAACTCAGTACTGGGTTTATGTGTTAATATGTAACCTCTGACAAGTTTACTCCCATAGTAACAACTGCAAGCACACCATGCTCTAAAAAGAAAAATTTAATAAGCAATATTCACTTACATGTAAAAGGGGGTAGGATCAACATCTATAATTATAATACATAAAAAAAATTATAAAGAATCTACCCATGTTTAAACAGATTCTATAACAAGCAGTAAGAAAAAAGGCTTAAAGTTTCAACTACTTCTATGTTTTCACTGACAGTTTTATCTGAAGAATGTTAATGACTAATGAAAAGACCAAAATCTCATTGAACTAAATTTAACTTAGAGCTTATGTTCTCAATGACTCTTTCAGAACACACCAGTAGAAAAATTAGAATACAGTCACTCTTTACAAGAGTCACCACTAAGTCCAGTTGCTTAAGTGAATCTGCCAGATTAAAGACATGAAGTTCTTTGTCATTGTGGTTCTCAAGTGCTAGTCCTACATTCCTTGTCTGTTTCAATCTTTATCAATTAACTCACATTTTCGTAAGCAGAATAACTACATTTATTCTGGACTCTTGTACCCAGTTCTCAATCACAATGTATGCTACACCTGCAATGACTCTGAATACATAGAGCTTCTTTTTATTTTTTAATACAAATGTATGCTGTACTACTGTACACATATACCATAATTTATTTAACTAGTTGCTTGCTGACGGACATTCAGATTATTTCCAATCTTTTGCTATTAAAAATATGCTACATAAGTGGGTCACACATATTTCATTCTACATCTGAGTAAACATATTCCTGATGCAAATTTCCAAAAGAATCAAAGGGTATATGTTTTTATAATTTTGAAGGAAACTGCCAAGTTACTTTCCACAAAAGCTATACATATTTATATTCCCACTAGCAAAATATGAGAGTATTAGCTTTTCTCCATGTTTGCTAATTTAGTGTCTTACAAACATTTTGGATTATTGACAATCTAATAAGAGAAAAATGGCAGGTCAATATAGTTTTAATTTGCATTTCTTTTATTATAATTGAAATTGGGCATCTGTTTTTGTATGTTTAGGAGCCACCTAAATTTATTTTTCATATTTTTGCCTGTTTTTTTAAAATTGGGTTGGTGGACTATTCCTTATTCATTTTAAAAGTCTTATATATAAGGAAAATTTATACCTTATTCTATTAGCTGCAAATATCCTCTCTCTAATTTGTAGTTTGTTCACAGTCATTTAAATCATACATAAGAATGGTATTATTCAAATATCTTTCCCATCTAAATTAGAACAATTTACCTTGCTTAATATTCACCTATTACAACATATTTCATACCGGTATACAGCTGATGCTTAATCAACATTTGCTGACTGAGTGAATAAATGGCATTAATACAGGTGCTTGAGATACAAGAGAAAATAAAACAAGCTCTCGTCTCTAGAGAATTGTCTGGTGGAGCAAAGAATTATACTAACAATGAACTATAAAACAATGCATGTATGTACTTTAAAATATATAAAGAGCTATGAGAACAAATATAAGAAACTAGATAATTTCATCTTATTTGTACTTGGAGAAGGATGAATTGGGAAACAAGAAAGTGAAAAATATCAATAGAAATACCAGTAACTCACAAGAAGCAATTCTCATAGGAAGGGCATTTTATAGTGTTTAATACACACAAAGGACAGAGATTTGGATTAGGATGTATAAATCTTGTATACAATCTTGAGAAGTTTATATTTCATACTGTGGGCTTGTAATGACAAGGTTTCACCTCACATTATAATTCTCATTAACTGTTAGTGACCACTCAGACACTCTGCAGAGAATCCTAAGGCTGTGTCTAAGTTTGACAGGAGGGTAATATGATTGACAGTCTGCCAAGCATTTAGAAGGGAGCAGTAGAAGTAGGAAACCAAATTAGGCACTTGCAGTGAAGGAGTGTTGTAAACATATATCTGTCCTTGGGAAAGGTAACACTGATGTCAAAATGGAACAGAAGAGGAGGGTGGACTATGGGAATTGTATCTTACTCAGATGGAACTTCTTCCTCTTTTCTATCAATATGACAATGCCTTGTAGACATTAAAGAGTTCTGAAAAATGAATAAAGGAAATAAACAAATGGATGGGCCTTCAATAGGAGCAGAATTCATGAGTTTTAGTGGGCAGATTTACTGACATCTGTTTTGACTTCTCAGAAAATTTTCCCTCACCTCCTGTCTCTTAGTCTATCCTAGATAGGTAAAGTTACCAGACAGCTGAGTTACAAAATGTAACGGTTGAAAATGAAATGTACAGGCAACTATATTCAACATCTTGTAGTGACCTATAATGAAAAAGAACACAAAAAGCAATATATATGTACATGTATGACTGAAACATTAATGCTGTACACCAGAAACTGACACAACACTGTAAAATGACTATACTTCAATTAAAAAAAAAATGAAATGTACAGGAATAAATTAGTAATTCCAAAGAACCATTACTTATTTTGAATATTCATAGGTAACTATAGTGGATAGAAATAGCTTAATTAGTTCACTTACTCTGGCTTGCAACCCTAGAATAAAAGATTCTATGTGGAGATTGCAGAATAAATAAAAATAATCTATTTGTGTAAAAAAAAAAGGGCCATAATTTTATTTTTAGGAAATGTCATCTCATTTACAATAGCATCAAAAACAATAAAACACTTAAAAATAAACATAACCAAGGAAGTGGAAAATCTCTGCTCTGAAAACTACAAGGCACTGATGAAAGACATTGAAGATACAAATAAATGAGAAGGTATTCCATGTTCACTGATTGGGAGAATTAATATTGCTTAAATGCTAATACTACCAAAAGCCATTTATACATTCCATGCAATCCCTATTAGCAGTTTAATGGCATTTTTTACACAAGTAGAAAAAATACTACTAAATTTTATGTGAAACCACAATAGACTCCAAATAGCCAAAAAAACTCTAAGGAAGAAGAACAAAGCAGGGATCATTATACTTCCTAATTCTAAGTTATACTATAAAGCTACAGTAATCAAAACTGACATAATAACAGACAAATAGACCAAAGAAACAGAATTGAGAGCCCAGAAATAAACCCAAGCTTATATGATCAACTAATATTTGACAAAGTAGCCAAGAATACTCAATAGAGAAAAGACATCCTCTTTAATAAATGGTGCTGGGAACAATGTATATTCACATGTAAAAGAATGAAACTGGACCTCTATTTTATACTACTCACAAAAATTAACTTAAAATGGATTAAAGACTTAAATATAAGATCTGCAGCCATGAACCTCCTAGAAGAAACAGGAATAAAGCTCGACATGGGTCTCAGTAATAATTTTTTTGATATGATGCCTAAAGCACAAGCAACAAAATAAAAAATAAGCAAATGTGACTACATCAAACTAAAAAGCTTCTGTATAGCCAAAGAAACCATCAATAAAGTGAAAAGAAAACTTACAGATTGGGGAAAAATTTCTGCAAACCATGTATCTGATAAGGGGTTAATATTCAAAATATATAAAACCTCATATAACTCTATAACAAAAAACCTTAAAATAACTTAATTAAAAAATGGGCAAAGGACCTGAGTAGACATTTTTCCAAAGAAAATATTGAAAAGGTCAACAGGTACAGGAAAAGATGCTCAACAACACTAGTCATTAAGGAAACGCAAGTTAAAACCACAATGTTGTTAAGATAATCACCTCATGCCTGCTGGAATGGCCATCATGGAAAAGATAAGAGATGACAAATGCTGGTATGGATATGGAAAAAAGGGAACCTTTGTGTTTGTGTTGGTGGGACTGTAAACTGGTGCAGCCACTATGGAAAACACTATGTAGGATTCTCCAAAAATTAAAAATAGAACTACCATATGATCTAGCAATTCCATTTCTGGGAATATATCCAAAGGGAATGAAAACACTAACTCAAAAGATATCTGCACCTCCATGTTCATAGCAGCATTAGTTATAAAAGCCAAGAAATGGAAAACAACCTGGGTACACTGATGAATAAATGAATAAAGAAACTGTGAGATATATTAACAGAATATTGTTCAGCCATAAAAAATGAGAAAATCTTGCCATTTGCAACAAGGTGGATAGAACATAATGGCATTATTTTAAGTGAAATAAGTCAGAGAAACACTAGTACTGTATGATCTCATTATATGCAGAATCTAAAAAACAAAACAAAAGACTAACTCATAGAAAACAGGGTTTATACTTTGAGTACCAGAAGCAGAGGGTCATGCAAGAGAGATTTGAAGGAAGGTGGTCAAAAGGTACAAACTTCCAATTGTAAAATAAACAATTACTAGGGATATAATGTACAATATGATGACTATAGCTAAGACTGCTGTATAATGTAAAGGAAAGTTGTCAAAAGAGTAAATGCTTAGAGTTCTCATCATAAGGAGAAAAATTTTTCCTTTTTTCTTTGCTTTCTTTTCTTTTTATTCTAGCTATAAGAGATGATGAAAGTTAAATGAACCTTTTGTGGCAATCATTTCACAATATATGTAAATCAAACCATCATGCTGTATGTCTTAAGCTTATAGAGTGATGTATGTCAATTATTTCACAGTAAAACTGGGAAAAAAGTCATCTTGATACGATACTCTACAAATAACTAGTTATTTAAATAAACAAATATACATTGTACTGTATTTAAAGAATGACAAGAATACCACTGGAGAGCCTACAAAATGAAAACAAACATATTTGCAAATTTTAGAAATAGTTTGTTGACTTGCCTCCATCTTGGGTAATAACTGGTAACGCCAAGCTATTTTCATCTTAATGTTAGATTCTGTTGTTTCATGATTACACACGTCTTCATCAAAATCTTTTTTACAATTATCATCAAGTAATGGTGCAGGAAGTTCCTAAGAAAACAGAACAACACATTATTGAGTATCTGTGACAAAAAACAAAAAAAAGATAATTTTCTTAAATCATAATACTAGCAATACTAGAACTTTCTAATGCATTAAAAATTGACATCTTTAAACTGATTCAAATATAAAATCATGACAATATAGATATTTCTAAAACAGAGGCAAAGGGTTTATACATAAAGTGTAAAGTTCAATTTTTTTTACCAATGAATGACAATTTAAGGAAAATATTCAAATTTTTATACTAGCAAAAACCAAATGCTGTTGCAACAAGAGCTATGCTTATTTAAAAAAATTTATATACTTGAAGCAAAGTCTGGAATTAGCACTTATGTATTACATGTAATTATTGTTATGTTTGCCACAAGGTAAAAATAAAGCATGTGCACAATCTGTTTACTGGTTTGTAATTCTAGAATTCAAAAAACTCATTCACCGAAATAATGGGTGAAGTAACAACTAAGAATAAAGACATTTATTTTGCCCATATCAAAAGCTAGTTTTGCACCTGCAAGCCTATGTCTCTTCCTTTAACAATGAAAACAGAATTTAAAATCTCTGATTAAGAGACACTGAATTCCAATTTTCCTTTTCTTTCTTGGAAGCTGACCTACTGAGTGACCTACCGAGTGGCTAAAAAAAAATATACAGAAAACATTGTTTTGTGAAGAGTTAATAGAGAAATAATGCAAAGAAAAAAGTACAAAAAAGTTTCCTGGAGGAGGAAAGCATATACAATTATTTTATTTTTTATTAGCCAGAATCATAAAGATAATATACAGCATTGGATTAGTAAACATAATCTTGTGCCACATCATAAATTAGTCTAAGTTATAACTTTTACTTTTCAGGATCAAATTTATTTATGCTTAGAATCATGTCCACTAATCACCTAGAAAATACAGTAATCATATATTTTAGTCACCTCCTAAGAAATTTATGCCTGTTTTAGAAACTAGTTATATCATTTAAACTCTGAAAACATCATTCCTAGCAAAGCATTAATATCTTACAAAATATAAAGTGACTGCTTTTTCCAATGGAAACAAATATTTGTGAGGCATATAGTGGAACACAGCATAGTGGTTATGAGTTTGAATTCTGCAAACAGACTGGGTTCAAATATTGACTTCACACTAGTAGCTGTATCTCTGGCTACCCTGACCGCCTCTACTCATTGTAAGGAAAATGTAGATAATAGTATTCACTTCATTGGCTTATTATAAGGAATACATGAGTTAAAAATGTAAATGCAGAGGATGGCACCTGGACATGTTAGGCATTCAATAAATGGTTGATTATGAGAATTTAGTCAAATAATTGTTTTAACCATTACTCAGAGCCACACATTTTTGTACTGTCAACATAAGGCAATACTTAGCGTAAGTATTTGTACTCTTTTTTTTCAATCTCAAGAATATTTAACAGTAGTTATGACAAAGGTCACCCATAACTCAAAACCAGAAATATTTTAAAAATTACTTTTTTCCAAAGAGATGGAACATTTATTTTAAAATTTATACATTTTCTCTACATTTTCTCTCATTGGTTAAATACATTAGTTTTGAACTGAAATGTTCTGAAATTAAGGAGTATAGTATTAAAAACTAGTCCTAAAATATTAGACACCCCTTATTAATATGGCTAAGGTATGTAAACAAGATGGGAGTAAAAAAAGGTAAGCATTTCCTCATACATCTTATTCAATATGTTTCCACTTCTATACTGGACATTTCACCATTTTAAAAACTTTTACATGTAAGGTAAAAATTATAATAATTCTGATTTTAGTATTGATAAAACAGATGCTCATTCCCTATTAAAGGTGAAAATGTTCAAAATATGTACAGAAAGTTCACTCTTAGAAACGTCCATCTAAAGGTTTTGTTTTCATATATATTTTTTTAAAAAATTGAAATATAATTCACATAAAAGAAAATTCATCATTTTAACCCTTTTAAAGTGTGTAGTTCACCTCCTACACTGCTGGTGGGAATGCAGGTTGGTGCAGCCAATGTGGAAAACAGTATGGAGATTCCTCAAAAGACTAGGAATAGACTTACCATATGACCCAGGAATCCCCCTCCTGGGCATACATCCAGAAGGAACCCTACTTCAAAAAGACACCTGCACCCCAATGTTCACAGCAGCACTATTTACAATACCCAAGACATGGAAACAGCCTAAATGTTCATCAAGAGATGACTGGATAAAGAAGAGGTGGTATATTTATACAAATGGAATACTATTCAGCCATAAAAATGACAATATAACCCCATTTGCAGTAATATGGATGTCCCTGGAGAATGTCACTCTAAGTGAAGTAAGCCAGAAAGAGAAAGTAAAATACCATATAAGATCACTCATATGTGGACCCCCCCCAAAAAAACAAACACATAAATACAAAACAGAAACAGACTCATAGACATAGAATACAAACTTGTCGTTGCCAAGTGGTGGGGGGTGGGAAGGGATAAACTGGGAGTTCAAAATTTGTAGATACTGACAGGCATATATAGAATAGATAAACAAGATTATACCATATAGCACAGGGAAATATATACAAGATCTTGTAGTAGCTCACAGCGAAAAAAAAAATGTGACAATGAACATATGTATGTTCATGTATAACTGAAAAGTTGTGCTCTACACTAGAATTTGACACAACATTGTAAAATGACTATAACTCAATAAAAAATGTTTAAAAACAGAAAGTGTGCAGTTCAGTGGTTTTCAGTATGTTCAGAGTTGTGCAACAATTATTACTACCTAATTTCTGTACATTTTCATCACTCCTAAAAGAAACCTCACAACAGTCACTCCCCACCCCCTTCTCCTAGTCCCTGTCAATCTCTAATCTACTTTATGTCTCTATGGATTAGTCTAGTCTGGACATTTCATATAAACAGAATTTCACAACACATAGCCTTTTGTGTCTGGTTTCTTTACACTTAGCATAATGTTTTCAAGGTTCATCCATGTTGTAGCATGTATGAGTACTTCATTGTTTTCTGACTGAATAATATTCCATTGTATGGATATGTCATATTTGGTTTTCCATTCATTCGTTGATAGACATTTGGATTGTTTCCACTTTTTGGCTATTACAACTAAAAGAGGCTGTGAATATCCGTGCATGAGATTTTACATGAACATACATTTCCAGTTCTCTTGGGTATATATCTAGGGGAAGAACTGCTGGGTCAAAGGATAACACTTCCTAACTTTTTAAGGAACTACAAAAATTCTTTCCATAATGGCTGCAGCATTTTATTTTCCCACCTATAATGTTTGAGAGTTCCAGTTTTTCCACATCCTAACACTTTTCCTTTCTTCTTTCTTTTCTTTCTTTTTCCTTCCTTCCTTTCTTCTTTCCTCCCCCTCTTCCTCCTCCTCCTCCTCCTTCTTCTTCCTCTTCCTCCTCCTCCTCCTTCTTCTTCTTCTTCTTCCTCTTCCTCTCCTCCTTCTTCTAACTAGCTATCCTACTAGATGTGAAGTGGTCTCATTGTGGTTTTGATGTGCATTTCACTAATGACAATGATGCTGAGCATCTTTTCACCTTCTAGTTTTGGTCATTTGTGTATCTTCTTTGGAAATGTCTACATGTCCTTTGCCCATTTTTAAACTGGATTGTTTAAGTTGTTGAGTTCTTTGTTTATTCTGGGTATTAGACTCATCATATATATGATTTTCAAATATTTTTTTCATATTCTGTGTTTTGTCTTTTTACTTTTTTAGCAGTAAGCACTTTCTTTGTTGTGAAAATATTTTTAATTTTAATAAAGCCCAATTTATTGTTTTTGCTTTGTTGCTTGTACTTTTGATGTCATATTTAAGAAATTGTTGCCTAATCCAAGGTCATGAAGATTTATACCTTTGTTTTCTTCTATGAATTTTAACTCTTACATTTAGGTCTTTGATCCATAATGAGTGAATTTTTACATATGGTATAAGGGAGGGGTTCTTATAATTTTATAAGACTAAAGTATCTGTTATGCTAAAATATTATTTATCTGTAGCTAACTGTATGCCAAGTTCTGGTGAGGCTTTGAGGATACAGCACAGAGCACACTTGGTAACAATGATCAGAGTAGACAAGTATAGTGCTTACTCTATTCTAGGCACCAAGTGCTTTAGACTTATTAATTCAATGTTCATAATAACCTTATGAAGTAGGTACTCTCATTATCCTCCTTTTATACAGTAGAGGCCTGAAACATAAAGAGGTTAAGTCACTTTGCTCAAAGCCACAGAGCTAGTAAAAGATGGAGCTAAGATTTGAACCTGGGGAGTCTGAGTCCAAAATGTGCTCTTAACCATTACGTATATTACCTATATACTAAGCTTTCATTCTAGTTAGGGGAGCAAAGTAATAAGTACTTATATAATAAGTCAATGATAATAAATGCAGGAAAGTGAAGCAAGGTAAGAAGGCGGAGGCTCTGTTTAAGGTGGTCATAGGTGGTCTCTCTGACAAGGTCAAAACTGATGCAGATCAGACAATTCCATATAGAATTAAATGAAATTCTATATAATGTACTACTATAGATACTTTCCATGCAGATATCATACTACTATATACAACAAACTTTCAAAAATGTATTAATGCTATTTCCCAGATCATGATATATTAGAAAGAGCACTAATGTTAAGAGGTTCATCAGGTATGTGGAGGATGCAAGAACCTGAATTCATTTTGCTAACCTCAGTTATAAAGACATATCAGCATTATTTATAAAACTACTGGTCTAAAATTATGCTATTCAATATGCTAGCCCCTGGTAACATGTGGCTAGTTAAATTTAAGTTTTTATTAATTAAAATTAAACAAAATGAAAAATTCAGTACCTCAGTTACCCTAGCCATATTTCAAGCACTCAATAGTCATATGTGGCTAATGGCTACTCTTTTGGGCAGGGCAGGTATAAAAATTTTGAATATCACAGAACATTCTATTGGTCAGAGATTTTCAATGGCTGTATAATGTCGTATTACATGCCTTAATCAAAATTCAGTTTATCATTTCTCTACTGTTGAATCTTACAGTTGTTTTTGTTGTCCAAGAATGCTAAAATAAATTGTGATTAAAATATAAATTCTTTGCCTCTCAGATTTTTTCCCCATGAGATTCAAATATACATATATATATAGACACGCAGAAAAGAATAGAGAATGATATAATAAACACTGCACTTTCCACCATTTGACTTTAACAAATCTTAAGAACTGGCATACTTAGAAAACAAAGCAGTATGTAATTTCAGCAAGCAAGGAACAACAGTCTTGAGTGAAAACAGGACTGGTTGAAAATCTTTAAAAGGAATGGTAAGCTGCCCAGACACCCTACTTTCTCTAAGAGCCAGGATTCTACTTGTCCCCCATGGTACCAGAGGAAAGGAAAGGTCAAATCAGACAAACTTTGGACATAGCAGCACTGTAGAGGTCAGGTGTGAGACATCATATTGAAAATGGGGTAATTTATTGAAAGTCTTCAGATAGAAGAGTGAGACAACTTTCTCTCCCCCATACACACACACACACACACACACAGAGTCAGCTCCCCCTGATAGGCTCTTTGAAATCCATAAGCCACCCTTATGCAGAACAGGCAGGAGACTGGGATATTAGAGGATTCCTCCCTGGGGTAACTGACAAAATAAAAACAAAAGACCTTCAGGGAAACACCACTAACTAAACTTACAGTAAGCCTACAAAACAACAAGTTATATGCCCAAATACACAGCCCTTTCAATTAGCTTCCTGGTACCTAACTCTTTAATGTCAAAGGACAGCCAAAAATTATCAGATATTTGATCAAAGCATCTGATATGGAATTCAAAGACCAAGACAAATGACCAGGAAATGGAAGCAATGCCAGAAAAATAAAATACTTCAATAAAAGGAAACAATCAGCAAAACATTAAGAATTTCTAGAAATTAAAAATGTAATGGCAAATTTGGAAAAAACTGACCAGAAGCACAAGAAGATCAAATTGACCAAATCTCTCAGAATAAAAGAACAATAATTACGATGATAGCAATGATAACGAAAAACCCTCCACAGTAGTTAACATGTTTTAAAGAGTTTTCCAACTGCCAGACACAATTCTATCTAGCACTTTATACAAATAACATATTTCATCTTTAAGACAATCTTAAGAAGTATTATTATTAAAATCATTTTATAAATAAAGACATTGGAGCATAAAGGTTAATTAGCTTGTTGAAGGTCACAAAGTACTTTAATGGACAATCTCACTCTATCACTTAGTCTCTTAACTATTATTCTATACTGCCTCTTTAAGAGACAGAAAATGAAAGTAAAGAAAATATCTAGATGATTTCCAGGAGGTTGACAACATAAAATGATTTCTAGATAGAAAAACAGAAAATATAGCAGAGGAAAATATCAAAGAAATAATCTATGAGAAATTTTCAGAAATGAAAAATAGGAAATTTTAGAATTAAAATCCTACAGAGTACTCAAACTATCAATGAAAATATACCTACAACAAAGCACATAATTCTGACATTTCAGAACAAGAGAGATAAAAGGAAAAAAATCTAAAAAGCTTCCAGGGGTTGGGTAGAGACAGGTCAGGAACACAAATTGCATGAAACTTTGCAACAGCAACACTGGATTTTTACAGAGGGAAATTTATTTCCAGCCCAGGGTTCTATAGTCAACCAAATTATTGTAAAATTAAGAGATTTTCAGACATACAAAATTAAAAAAAAGAAAAGAAAACCCTCTTCCATCTCACACCTACTCCTTACTTCCATTCACTCTCAAGTTACTAGATGATATGCTCCACCAGGAGCAAAGTCAGGGCAACTGCTAGACGAAGAAGGGAGAGTTCCAGAACCACAGCTGGGTAGACAGCCTCGACAGCAAGCAGCCCATTTGGGAGCGGAAGATGGAGAGGCCTATGGAGATGATGCTTAAACACATCAGGGAGGAGTTTTAGGACTCCAGGGGAAAGCTTGGAG
Organism: Vicugna pacos; assembly: GCF_048564905.1. Lineage (NCBI taxonomy): Eukaryota > Metazoa > Chordata > Mammalia > Artiodactyla > Camelidae > Vicugna > Vicugna pacos. The sequence goes on along the minus strand of NC_132996.1, from coordinate 49,215,295 downwards.
ATGAATTAGTCATTGATACAGCTGAAAAAATGAAGCAATTAATAACTCCAGAAAAAAATAAAAGATGTCCCCCAAAGGAGGGTATATGTATAATCATAGAATGTTAAATGTGGTAAATAATGAATTGACATAATGTAAACACTGGGGAAGGCCACTTAAATATAATGAAAGGAGAAACAGAGAGAGGGAGAGAGAAAGAGTGTGTGTATGTATGTGTGGTATTATATGAGAGCTAAATCTTTATATTTTATCTAAGGATACAGATAGACATAAAAACTGAAGAAAAAAAGCAGTACAAAATAAGAAGGCAAATAAATGCATAAGAAAGAGCTGATGGTGGTCTATGCCTACTCTACCAACCCTAAACTCATTTTCACAAGAATATTAAAAGCAACACCTCTTACTAATGTTAGAGAATTTTAAAAAATCTTATTTTGCAGTATTGAGTGAGTTATAGAGTCTCAAATGGTCTGTTTCGCATACCATTTTTCTTCTAAGGAAAAATAGCTTAAGTATTTCTTATTCCACGAAGCACTGTGTTTGTGTTAAACCTATCAGACTGAAAGAGTGACTGGTGCTCGGTTCCTCCTGACTGCCTATAGTAAAATATAAAAGGAGAGAGATAAATTAAAGACATCGTTAAGCAGAAAGGAACCAGAACTTGAATTTTCAGCCTATCATGATTGCAAAAAATGGGAAAGCTTGTTGTGAAAGAACACTGAGGGTATGGCTGAATAATCATTTGATAAAGAGATCACGGGTACAACTCTTAGGCTAAATCAGCTATCTCAACAGAAGCCAAGAGTAGAGATGGGATGATACCAGTAGAGAGGCTGCTAGTTTGAACTAAAGAGACCACGGAAGGCAAGATGGAATTAAGGAATTCTTGGATTTTACAGGACAGGATCCCAGAGCTATTTGGCCTCAAAGATGAGCTATTCCTTCCAGAAATGGAAAGATGGGCTCAAAAGTTGATTAAGAGATCATCAGGGCTGCCCCTCCCACCACAGGGAGTGCAAGGCCAGAAGGATAAGGCTGCTTCCAACTCGGCTTCAAAAGGTGCACTCAGCTGAAGGGGCATGATGCTGCCACCCCAGTGTGCCTAGGAGACAGAATATAGAACCAAAGAGATTTATTCTTGGGCCTTAAGATTTAATGAAATTTGCTTTGTTAAATTTTGGACTTGCTTGGGATCCATCATCCATTCCTTCTTTCTGATTTCTCCCTTGGATTCGGAATGTCTATCCTATGCCTGTCCCACCACCATATTATGGAAGCACATAATTTGCCTGGTTTCACAGGTTCACAGCTGGAAAGGAATTTTGCCTCAGGATAAATCATACCTCAAGTCTCATCCATACCTGATTTAGATGATACTAAGAAGAGACTTTGGACTTTAGAATTTAGAGTTGATGATCGAATGACTTAAAACTTTTGGGCTGCTGGGAGAAGGACATGATTTTTGCGGGGACACGAACATTCTGTCCATAACATAGTTTCTGGCACAGAGTAAGCATTCAACAAATGTTTGAGGGTGAAATAAATGATGGCCAACAAAGCTTTATTTCCAATCATCCCCCAATTTCTAGGCCTAGATTTTTAACTGCCTTCTGGATATTCTACCTGAATGTCCGACTGCATGTCAAACTCAAAGTATACAATAATTCAGGTTCTTGTCTTTCATTCTTCTTTTCTCCCTTTCTCTCAGATCCGCCTCCTCCTTACTTTCTCTACAATTATTTTCTCAGTCATTCAAGACTAGTTAATTCTTTCTCCTGGCTCAGGGCAGCATGCATCCAAGAGCTCTCAGTTAACCCTTTAAATATCTCAGAAAGAAAGTATCACTGTACTCTGAACCTTATTTCATACTATTCCTCTTACAGTGTGGACAATGTATGCTAACCCAGTAAGTCCTGAGCTGTTCTACCTCTGAGTCTCTACTATTGCTGTTTCCTTTGCTTGATGTAGTAACTTGTACATTTGGATATTCAATAAAAACTCACTTGCTAGAAAAGAAGAGTCTAATTTGTAATAGCAGGGATTAGAAACTAACTCATTACAAACAAAAATGTCACTAAAATAACAGTAAAATGAACCAAAGGGAGTAAGTTCACAACATATAGAAAGGCCATGAATAGACCACAAATTAATGATGTTGAAGACAGCAATAGAAACTAACAAAAACAAAGGACAGAGAGAAAAAAATAACTGGGGAATAACAATTTCAGCAAGATTTTCATATAAACTGGCAAGCTGAATCTAAAATTTACATGGAAATGCAAAAGCCCTGTAATAGCCAGAAATAGCTCTTATAAAGAAGAAAGTTAGAGGACTTAAAGTACCTGATTTCAAGACATAAAAATAGAAAGCTAAAGTCCATGTTTAAGATAGACATATGATTCAGTTGAACAAAAAAGGTTAAGAAAGAGAATGAGGTATTTATTTAATTGATTTTCTACATATGTGCCAAGGTAATTTAATAGCAAAAGGATAATAACAAATTCTCAGAAAATAACAAAGGAGAAAATGAGTGGTTTTGAGGTATTTCAGGGATCAAATTATGGTCTGTGGGCCAAATCCAACAGCCACCTATTTTTGTAAATACAGTTTCATTGTAACATACTGTAACATACTCATTTGCTTAGAAATTGTGTGTGGCTGTCTTAGTATTACAATAGCAAAACTGAGTAGTTGTAACAGAGACCACATAGCATGCAAAGCCAAAAATATTTATGATCTAGCCCTTTAAAGAAAAGTTTGACGATCCCTGGGTGATGCAAATTTTTCTTAAATAGGACAAAACAGCATGAAATGTACTGGACTTTGTAAAACTAAAGCAAAATGCTTTTCAAAAGATACCGTTAAGAAACAAAGAGGCAAGGTATAGATTAAGAGAAAATACTTGCTAAACACATATCTGATAAAGTATGTATATACAGAATATAAAAACACTGACAACTCAATGATAAAAATACAAACAATCCAATAACAACTGGACAAAAGGGCCGAACAGACACTTCATCAAAAGACATATGGATGGCAAACAAACACATGAAAAGATGCTCGACCTTATTAGCGATTAGGAAAACATAAATTAAAACCACAATGAGATATCACTAGACTTGTTCAAATATAATTCAAAACACTGACACCATCAAATGTTGAAAAGGAAGTAGGCAACTGGAATTTTTATACATTGTTGGTGAGAGTGCAAAATTGTAGAGCTACTTTAGAGAAGAGTTTGGAAATTTCTCTAAAACGTGAACATTCACTTTCAATTTGACCCCGCAATTATCTTCTTAGATATTTACCCAAGAGATATAAAAACGTGTCCATACAAAGATATATACAGGGACGTTCACAACAACTTCATTTAATAGTCAAAAAGTGGAAAGAACCCAAATGTCCATCAACTGACAAATGGCTAAAAAAAAAAAAAAAAAGTTAAAGGAAGAAACTGATACATATAGGAACACAGTTAATCTAAAAAGCATTATGTTATATACAAAATTCTAGAAAAAGCCAACTACAGAGATAGTAAGCAGATTAGATGTTGCTAGGCGCCAAGAAATAGATTAGCATTAGATAGCTCAGCAACACTGGATTTTAAAATACAGGGAAAAATGTCTTCAAAGTATGAGGAAATCTGATATTAAACCTAGAATTCCCCATCCAGGAAAATTATCTATTAAGTATAAGCACAAAATATTTTTTAAAAGGCATGTAATGTTTCAAAAACTTACCTACCAAAAACTTTTTCTGAAAAGATTATTTGAAGACATAATTTAGCAATATAAAAAAAGAATAAAATAGAATGTGCAAGAATAAAAAAAACTGGTAACATCTTTTGATACAACGAAGACATATCAACCATTAAATTTTTTAAAATGTATTTTACACACCTGTTAGAATGACAGTCATCAAGAATACAAGAGATAAGCTTTGGAGAGGATGCGGAGAAAAGGGAACCCTTATGCACTATTGGGAATGTAAATTGGTGCAGTCACTATGGAAAACATTGCAGAAGTTTCTCAAAAAATTACATATAGAATCACTATCTAATTCAGAAATTTCACTTCTGGGTATGTATCTGAAGAAATGAAATCATTGTATCAAAGAGATATCTGTATCCCCATGTTCACTGTGGCATGTTTTTAGAACAGCAGGACAAGGAAACAACCTAAGTGCCCATCAACAGATGAATGAATAAAGAACATATATATAATGGAATATTATTCAGCCATTGAAAAATAGGAAATTCTGCCATTTGTGACAATATGATGGACTAGAGGGTATTTTGTTAAGTGAAGTAAGTCAGACAAAGAAAGATAAATACTATATGAGCTTATTTACATGTGAAATCTAAAAAAACAAAAAAACAAAAAAACTGATCTCATAAAAATAAAGAGCAGACTGGTGGTTGCCAGAGGGAGAGGAAATGGGTGACTGTTGGTCAAAAGGTACAAACTTCTAGTTATAAGATAAATAATTTCTGGGGATATAATGTATATCATGGTGACTATCGTTAACAATACTGTACTGTATACTTGGAACTGCTGAGACAGATCTTAAAAGTTTTCATTGCAAGGAAAAAAAAACTGTAACTGTGAGGTGATGCATATTAACTAAACTTAATTTGGTAATTATCTCACAATACATACATATATCCAATCAATATGTTGCATACCTTAAAATAATATGTTATATGTCAATTTTATCTCAATAAAACTAGGGGGAAAAAGAACTGCTGGGAAGAGAACAAAAAGCAGAACAAGAAAGTGAAGGACTAAACGGGAAGAAAAGAAAGGAACTAAACACGTGACATGACACTGAGCAACTGAGGGAGTGTAAGAAATGAAACCCATTGTCCTATTCTGTTCTATAAATTCAGTTGAGAGATGCAGGATGGCATTTCATTTTCAAAGTGTCCAAATACATTATCTGACACTGAAGTAAAATATTTATAGAATTAAAAAATTTAAATGCAGTTCAGTGTTTTCAATTTGTAAAATGAACTTATGGACAAAACACTGAAGACCCAATTATAGTTACAGAACTTAGGACTTGTAATTATTGACACTGTCCAAGTAAGTTACAGCTAACAAGAGATAACAGGCTGAAGGGAGGAGAGATGGCAAAAGATAGTTGTGATAACTTTATCCTACATAATAGGGAATTAATAGTGCTATATAAAATGGATGAATCCAAAAATAAAAGGCAAAAACCATAATTTACAATTGTAACAGTAACCACTGGAGTAACTAAAAATAATTAATAGAAATCAACATTGTGGGATTTTTCCACACAGGGAGAGTGGAACTGTAGATTGTGGAAGGTGTGGGTGGGGGAATTTAACTTTTCACTTTAATTCTTTTATTATTGCTTACCTTTTTTGCTACCATTTGAATTATTTTTTATAATAAAGTACATCTCTGAAAATTCTAAACTGAAATGTGCAAAAATATGTCTCCAATCACAAATACAGTTAAAGAGTTCCTGAGGGAAAAAATGTACTTCATAAATCACAAACACCTTAGTCTTATCAATATTACCTCAACAGGACCAATTGATTTTTAAAATAAAGATAAAATTTTCTTAATTTTCTTGCAGCATACTAAGTTTATCTATGTTTTAAAGGACTAAAGCATTTCCTTGGAAGAACTTGATTACTGGATTGTTTCCTCTTATTTTATTGTTAGTATTTCACAAAGATCAGAAAAACACATACCAAATGTTCAGTTTCTGATTTATCAGCTTTAGTATCTTCTAATCACAGTAGAGAGAATATTCTTTTTTCCCCTTAACATAATTTCTTTTCCTGGTGGAATATTTCTCAAGTGAGCAAGACAACACTTGTGTATGCATGATACTGCTGAATGAAATACATGTTAAGAAATACTATTTAAGGAAAACAGGTTAAGTTCCAATTTTAATAGGGAATCAGAAGTATTCCCAAGAAACATCAACACATTTAAAAGTGGTGATTATTTTAAAACTGATGGTATTACAGTGCACAAGGACAATTAAGATTTGTGACAACTAGATTTCTGGGAAGTGGGTAATTCCAACACATCAAAACCCAGGATCAAAAATTAAGCATATATTTACTGTATTTCATTGATTCTGACTCATTTTTTCTTCCCATGTTACTATTTCTGAAATTAAGATGCATTTTACAATTGATAGTACTGTATCAAATTGTCAGCCAGGCAGCAAAGCAGGAGATACAAAGTTATCATTGTATGGGTATGACACTCTTGGTTGTTATTCCTGGTGTGTAGGTGGACAAATGTGATTCAGCGTTTCTGCCAAGAATCCATATGTGGCTCAATTAAGGAAGACTATGCATCCTGGCTTTCTAGAATACTTCCATTGATACTTCCTGAGGAAATCAAGGCAGCATCTACAACAATACTTGGACAATGGATGTCACTGTTTCAGAATAAAATCTAGGTGCAAGAGTGGAGCAGCTTTTAAGAAATGCATTGCCAGTACTCTTGATGTCACAGAGAACAGTATCACGGGAAAAAAAACACGAGTTGTGAAAAAATAGTGATGTCAAGGACTGTGAACCAGAAGGTGATTCATTATGTAGTAACATGACTGTGAAGAAATTTTACGAATAAGCTAAACATTTTGCTTGTCTTCTTTTTATGTGCAAGTGTGGTATGTTCTAAAAAAAGTCTGAGAAAACTCCTTTAGAAAGGACTGAATAAAAATTCTAAGTGAAAAGAAAACATTTTGTCCTAGTTTATTTGGCAGTGTTTTTGTATGAGTGGTACATAAAATAATGACAAATCTTATGATTCAGGACATCTCAGATTTCATAAAATATGGCATTTCTTTAGTGAGGAGGCTAAAATTCCTTTAGCATCTGTTTCTAATCATTCCATCTATCTATATATATAATTTTCCTAATCATTCCATCAATATATAACAAAATTTTATCCCAACGTGTTACGGATAAATGCTGTTATGCTAGTAATTTTTCTAGCTAAGACCAATGTGAATACCTGGTTACTCTTCATTCTTTTATCCAGTAATCTGAACAAAAATACCAGAAAATAAAAAACTGGTCCACATAAATTAAGAATCATCAATAGTGTGGTTTTTTAAGTCTTGGGAAGTGGAGAACTCATCTTAAGGCAACAGTGTCAGATCATTCTTTATAACTCTCTGCCAAAAAAATCCATTATGTAAAAATTCTGTATTAATGGTTTCAACATTGCGATTTGGAATTCAAGTTAAAATGAATGATTTAAAGATGTACCAAGGAATGATATCTTGGGGAAAAAGAAGAAATACTCTGGTACTTTTTGCTTTCTAATATTCAGGGATTTATATAAGAGTTTGTATTTAATATATTGTTATATTTGTAAACCCTAATATTTTTGAAGTATGCCATCACCTATCTTGCTCACTGGGACGCTTGACTGTATCAGAGATGACCACTGTATCTCTAATCTATATTATTTATTGCAATGTCTATATTTAATCAAATAAAAATTTTAATTAATATTTTGATAAAATGTCTATTTCAAGAGAATGCTAAGAATAAGCTCTTTAATATCCAATTGTTACAGCTGTCAATCACAGATCAGGCTCCTCCCTAATGATTTCTAACCTGGTGCACCAACAGAACATGCTGAATGGTTGTTATAATCCTGTTTCCTAAGAGGAAGGATACAGATAAGATTTTTGGTATTTTCCTGCAGTGTGGTACTTACAGTTCCCAAACATTTGGCAAAAAGATCATACATAAATAAAAATAAAAACCAGGTATCATAAATTCCATACAGAAGATAGGATGCAAAGTATAAAATTTCCCTCTTTTAATCAAATAAACTAAGTTAGAAAATTAATATGAATAAAGAAATTGCCACTGCCTTTGGACAAAAACAACTATCTATTCTACTTTAAAAAACTACTATATAAAACCAAATTATTATGAATTTTCAGTATCAAAATATACTCCAGTATTTAAGCATATTTATTTTTTTCACCAGAAACATTTATCCTTATCCATAAGATGCTGTAAATATATTTCTTCCCTTTTCAATTCATCTCATTTGGTGCTTACTGCTATATTATTTTGTGGTCTTTGTTTTGGCAGATGCACAAGCAAAATCTGATTCCAACAGTTTGACCCTTCTCACTTTTTATGTTCTCTAGGGCATAATAAAACCCAAGATACAATCCCTCAGCAGTTAATGAAGCTTAACCTCCCACCCTCTTAATTACCAATGCATTACACCAACTATGGGCATCATACTCCTCTCTAAGCTATTTTACAATTCAGCAGAAGTACTACTGAGCTATTATGTAGCAACATAATCCATGCAGCATGAGAAATCCCTCTTAAAAATAAAATCTTTTGATCCTTGCAGGTTTTGGTAACTGTATAATTAATACTACTTAAGCATTATCCATGTATCAGTAAGTATATTGTATCAGTAAATATATTACTTTGTTGACTTATGGGAGTTTTAGGAGGGAATATTTATTTTCTGAAAGTTCAAAAAAGAAACAAATCCAAAGATATTACTGATTATTATAATTTGAATATAAATGTACTCCAAATAGCTAACCTGAACATTCATACATTAAAGGTATGTTCTCCATATTATCTTCATTTAAGTATTTAAAAGTATGAGGGGGTGACTTCAGCTGTTAAAAGCATTCAGAAATGTAGATCACATGGAGTAATTCAGAAGTTCCTGGAGTATAGGTGATGTTACATAAAAAATGTTTTTAAAAGCTCATAGATTTAAAAATTAGTAATTAGTGAATTATTTACATTCATATTTGAAACTAAATGCAGTACAGATCAGGGAACATCTTAGTGCAATTTCAGATTTTTTTTCTTGAATATAAAGGTGGCAAAGTTATTGCTCTCATAAGAAAGGTGAAAAAGCACTTTCCCGTTGGTATAGGAACACAATTTTAAATAAATTCCCAAGTTAAACTACTGACAAAAATTCTAGTAATTTGACAACTACATCAATTATATTAATCTGAAAAACAGAAAATGAAACCAGTGGGATAGGAGCAGTGTTCTCAGTGCTTTTCCATCGATCCTTATGACATTTCTTTTTAACACATAAACCAGAAATGTGTTGAGAAGACTGGAAAAGTCTGACTATCAAGTTTCCTGACTAGTATAGAGGAAGAAGGAGGATAACATGATGAATAGGAAATGGAAATCTGCTAGAGAAGTATTCAGAAATAAAGGGAAAGGGTTGCACTAAGTACTAAATAAATAAATAAATAAAATAAAAAAAACTATCTTCAATTAAATGCAAACATAATTATTTAAAAATATTACATTCTAAACTACTGCATTTTTAAGAGCACCAGTCACAGAGGGATCTCAAAGCAAATTAGAATGTATTAATCCCTGAGTTCTATTACAATCTAGTAGTAAGACTGGAAAAATGAAGTACAGGCAAACTTAAATTTCTTATCTAGATCCTAGCAATATGCCTGCTAACACTAGAAACAAGTCTTGACCAAAGCAGGCACATCCTTTCAATACTGCCTATTCAAGGCATTGACTTAAAAGGAGTTTAAAGGGAAATGCACTGAATTTCTTGGCATTCTGATATTATTAGCTTCCATAATTATTTTCTCACATATATAAAAAAATCAAAACTGTCAAGCTGTTAAAAGCAAGTCTCCATGAGGTCTATATTAATTTTATCAATTTTCCTCAATACATAATTTTGATACATAATTTTTGTGTTTTATATGTCAAAATGTAAAAGTTGTATTACATATTTAAAACAGCCCCTTCAAACAAATTTCTTAAGAAGAAAGCTTAAAGTAAGAAATTCTATGTTTTTACTTATAGAGAGGAAAGAATTCACAGTAGGCATCTACTAATAGTTCTAGCCATAAAAATTGGAGTTTTCCTTTCTAGGTTCTTTCACAAAGTAAAGTTCATATATCCAATGCTATATTTAATCTGCCTCTGACTGCAGAACCAATAAAACTAATACTAAGAGACATATAAGTTAAAATGAAGAGAGCTACTAATTAGATAAGTACTGTTAAAAATGTGAACTTCTGTGTGTGTGTATATATTATGAATGTGCATGTATTTATATCTTTATATCTATATCCCTAGTTATAGAAAGAATAACAAAAGGTGAACAATGCAGTCCTTGTAATTAGAAATATCTTGATTACATTACATTTTGTGAATTGTTTTAAAAAGCAGACTAAACTCTCCACTTAATCATTGGATTAACAGATTTATCAGTGAAACCATATGTTATATTTCCTTTTAGGAAATA